>NW_026109788.1:0-25000 GCF_013377495.2 Cygnus atratus
TAAAGCCCTTCGTATTCCCCGTACCCCCCTCGCCTACTAACTCCTTCTGCTTTTGTGTTGTCCCTTTTTTTTTTTTTTTTCCCCTGCAGCTGTTAAGGGACGGTATCGACCTATAAATCACCTCCTGCCTGAAACGTCCCCCTTCTCTTGTTCCAGGTATCTCCTAGGAGCATCGGGAGCGAGAGGCGCGATTGAAATCTCTCCCTTTTCTCCGCGTGTTTCCCTTTGGCAGCCCGCCGGTGTCGGCGCTTCGCCGTCTCCTCGCGTGGTTCCGTGGCTGGTGCCGTGCCTGGAGCACGTCCCTCTCCCGGGAGCAGGGCAGGGAGGTCTCAGAGCCCCAGCAGCCGCGGGGCCGGGGCAGGCGTGGGGTGGGCAGCAGCCCCCCGTTCTCGGGGTGCTTTGCTTGGCGTCGTGTTGTGCCGGCGGCTCTGTGCCATTGCATCACCCCGCAGCCAGTCCGGCCTCACCCTGCTGGGTACCCAGGTCCTTCCGTGGCCCTGCTGCATGAGCCCGTCCTGCTCTGCTTAGAGCAGGAGAGGTGTGGAACGGCTGATATCTGTGATGGGAGACACCTGGGAAGCCTTGCAGCTTTCTAAAAGGGCGCAGGGAGGTGGCGGGTGCGGACGGGCAGCTCCTGTCCCCGTTCTGGGTGCCGGCGCCGTGCAGCCAGCGAGCGCTTTGAGGTGAGCTTCATAATCGGGGCTGTTTAGAATCTCCTTGTAGCTTCGTTTTTATTAGTAGTTGTAGGATTTTTTTCACCCGAGCTGCGGCAGGCTGTAAAGAGTGACATTGCCAGCGTGCGAGCTGCACGCTGAGGCTGCGCGCGGTCCCCCAAGGGCGCTTCCCGCTCCCCGAGCAGCGCTGCGAGCCGCGGCCCCCGAGGTGTTGCCGTTCCCTGCCCGCCGTCAAGGCTTTAAGGTTACGTGCTCTATCGATGGCAGTATGGATTGAGTGGAATTAGAAACCTCGAAGGCTAAAAATACAGCGCCCTGCCAGGAAACGAGGCAGCCTGCTGGGAGGGCGCTGGGTGGCACTTCAACTTTTCCAGGAACTGGCACGCTGCGTGCGAGCCCGACAGCCCGGCATCCGTGCGTGGCCCTAAGAGAGGGAGGAGAGGAGCGCTGCCCGTGCACGGTGCCGGTGGTTGCAGAGGAGCAGCACGGGCCGGCACGGTGCCCGAGCAGCTGCTCAGACCTCACAAACTCGTGCCGGAGCCTCGTGCGCCCCAGCTGAGCCCGCACGGCGCAGGGGAGAGGAGATATAGGGCGAGCGGTGACTTGGTCCCCAAGTTTGGGATCCGTGGGGCTGCCCTGCCCAGCGTAGTGTGAATGAGACCTGCAGCCAGGGCTGTTGCTCTGCCTCCCGGAGCGTGAAATCAGTCGGAGGTGACGCGTGGCCGTGGCATCTGATGAAGTGTGTAATAGACCGGGGGCAGGAGCTGCGCTGCCCTTAGCAGTAAAAAAAAAACCCAAACCCTCTGGGCTGCGGTGTCCCTGCCAGCCCGGGCTGGCTGCTGGGGGCTGCTGCAACCTTGCTGTGTTTGTGCCTTGCTTTGCCTGGTGTTCCCTGCGTGACATGCCCGGGGACAGGAGCTGCCTGCCGCATGGCTGCGGGACGCGGCTCGTCCCTGGCAGCGCGCGGGGAGAGGATGCTCCCAGCACCGCCCGTCTGGCTAATGCCGCACCATCTGCTCTGGAGGGTGAGGCAAGGTGAATGGCAAGCTTTCGAGGAGCCCATAAATCCTGCGTGCGAAGGCTCTTCTTGGAGGTGACTTGGGATGTGCCTGGAGCGATGCTGCTCCTGGCTGGGCTCCCCGAGCGGCGCTGGCACGTGCGGTGGCTGAAGGGAAAGGAGAGCACCCTTGCTGGGCAGCGTCCCGGGGCTGGAAATCCTTGCTCCCGCTGGGGAGCAGCGCTGATGGGGCTCAGCAGTCCCCCCGCAGGCTCAGCCCCTTTTGCTGGAGGGGAGCAGGAGCAGCACCAAAAGCCCCGGCTCCTGCACGGGGCGCAGGTCGCACGGTTGGTGCGGTGGCACAGCCACGTTGTCTGCCAGGCCTGGCTGCTGGGGGCATTTCCCTGGGGAAATTCCCCCCTTGGAGGGAGTGGAAGCAGCTCCGCAGCCCTGCGAGCGAGGCGAGTGGTGGAGAAAGCTCTTTTCCCTACTTTTTAGCTATAAAATGCCCTCAGCCCCATGGCCGTGCCTCCGAAACGGCATCAGGCGTGTGGCCTCGCAGCCGGGCGCTGCTCCCCGTGGGCAGGCAGATGTGGCTGGAAGGTGTTTGCTGAGGAAGCGTGTGTTAGATAGCATTACGTGTGCCAAAATGCTGATGGCCGGGGGCTCCCGGTGCCCCCTCCCCACCGGCACACGGCTAGGCTGGGCTGCCGCTCGGTGAGAAAATGTATAACGCCTCGGTGCTGAAAAATGACTAACCCAGAGCTTGGACGGTTTATAGGATGCGTTGCTTTTTTCTCAGTCGATAAAGACAAAGGGGACCATTCTGCCAGCGAAATTAGTGTATCAAAGAAGGGAAAAAAAATGACAAGCGCCACGTATGTCTCCGCAGTGAGAAAAATGGTGGGGGCAGCGTCGCCCCGGTGCCCCCTCCTGCCCCGCACCGAGTGCCCACGGGGGTGGGCAGGGGCATGGAGCTCCTGGGGAGCACCGGGGATGAGGTTTGAGGTGTGGGGTGAGACCCTGCTCTTTGGGGGCTGTGCTGGGTTGGGAGGTGTGAACAGGGGGCAGCCGGGTCTTTGCCGGTGGTTTCCCCACTGAAGCCGCCGAGCCGCCTGCTGTCTCCGTCTCCCCGTGCCGGGCTTGCTGGCGGTTTCGTGTGAGCCGGGAGAGACCCATCCATCACGCCAGGGCTCTGCGGGGAGCGCTGCCTCCATCCGTCTGCCTGTCTGTCCGTCCATCCGGCAGGCGCGGGCAGCCCCAGGCGCTTCCCGGCCGGCCGCGGGGCACAGCGGGCTCTGGCAGCCCGGCACCGCCGGCTCTCCGAGCGGGGCCACGGGCACCAAGCGTGCCACCGCCGGCCGGGGCCGCCCGTCCCGGAGGCTCGGCGTGGTTCGTGGGGAGGGGAGAGGAGCCTAATGTACCGGAGGTGCCGCGGAAATGAGAGCCTTGGACGGATTCCTGGCCCTATTGATCCGCCGGCAGTTTATGCATCCTGACATTCATAATCTCGGTAGGCTCTGATGTTCCAGATTAATGGGCCCAGGGGCTGTCCATCCGTCACTTCACATTAATTACTGAAGAGGTGTTTTTCCAGTGATTTACCTGACAGCGGCCCGTGATGAATACCCCTAAACAGAGTGGGCAGTGATTAATCACGGGGCCCCGGCCCGGCCCCGCTCTGCCTTCCCCTCAGCCACAGCGCAGCCCCCCACCCCATCCGTCTCCATAAACGCTGCCTGATGCATATTTATAGGGGCACGGGGCCTGGCAGATAGCAGCGCGCCTGGTTGTGCCAAAGATGATGAAAAATAAATCTCCGCCAGGATGGGGCAGCCCAGGAGCCTGGCATGGCCACGGCTTCTCGCCAGGATGTCCCCGTCCCGACCTGCTCGGCGTGCTGGCACCGGGGATGCTGTGGGTGTGTGCTCAGCCCCATGCATTCAGCAGGGGCTGAGCTCCCCTGCCTGCAGCACCAGGGCTGGGGTGGGCATTGGGGTCCCGTTTTTGCTCTCAGCACCTCCTGTCTCCTGTGTGATGTTTGCACCGTGATGGTGATGGTGAGGCTGGTCCCCTCCAGGAGACCTGGAGCACGGTGCCGAGCCACCGGGAACTGTCCTGGGAACCGCAGGCAGCCCCTGTCCTCTGCCCAGCTCCTCTGGCTGTGCCGGTCCTTGCAGCAGCGAGTCCTGCTGGTTGCGAGGCCCTGCAGGCGGCGTGGCTGCCTCTGCTGGCTGGCTTTCAGCTCAGCCAGACCTTTAGTAGTTGCATGTCAGCTCCTCATCTCACACCCGTGTGCCAGGTCCCCGCTGCAGCTCCGTCTCCTCCGTGCGTGGCACGGTCACTGGCTGCCCCTCGTCCCTGCCCTGCGATTCCTGGTGCCCTGCAGCCTGGTGCTCCAGGGATGGGAGCCCTGGGACTGCCTCCTACCTGCCCACCCCGCTCCCGTCGTGCTTGGCCTGAGGGCTGCTCGGGGCGCGGGTGGCACTGACGCTTCTCCCCTCCGCAGGTGGCGGCGGCACCATGCAGCCGGAGGCGGAGGGCGGCCGGGCGCGCCGCAGGAAGCCCGACATGGCGCTCTACGTGCCCAAAGCGCGGCGGGAGAGAGCGGCGCAGGAGGCGGCTGCGAACCACCGGGAGCCTGAGAAGCAGCGCCCGGCGCTGGACGTCGGCCGGGGCGGCTCCGAGGGGCAGAGGCGAAGCCCCGGGGCCAGGACGCACGTGGGCAGAGCAGCCGGCAGAGAGAGCAAGGCGGGCGCTCGCCCCAAGGAGCCCCGGGCAGCCTCCGCCGGGGATGGAAGGGTACCAGGTGCGCACAGCCGGGGCTCCAGGGCTGGCACGGAGCCGGGAGGCAGCCCGGAGAACACGAGGGCATTGCCCAGTGTGCAGGAGCCAAGCCTGGATCTGAGCGCTGCCCAGCCCTCGGACAGGCAGGGCAATGCATCACAGGACGCAGGGCTCAGGGACCGAAGCTGTGGGGTGCTGCGGACGGTGCCGGACCCGCTGTCCCCGCAAGGTGCCCAGCCTGGGGATGCGGGGGTGACCCCTGAGCCTGGGGGTGACCCCGATAGCCCAACGGCAGCTCCGCCGAGCGTGGTGTGTCGGACAGAGCCAGGCGGGTCGGAGCATCTGGGGGACAGCACCCCGGGTCCGGGCAGGGACCTCTCGGGGTGCCCGGCACAGGGTGCCCTGCAGCCGGCAGGGGAGGGCAGCACGGGCAGCACTACCCAGCTCAGCTGCAAGGGTGCAGGTCTGGACGCCCAGGAGGAGGAGAAAAAGGAGCGTGGGGTGTCTCTCCTCGCAGGGCAGAGCGAGGGCTGTGCCCCCAGGGCCACAGGGGAGGAGGAGGGGAGGCAGGGAGGCAGCACCGTGGCTGCCCCAGGAGGAGCTGCCTGCGAAGCTGGGTGCTCAAGGGGGGGCGTGGGTGACGGATTGGTGCCACTGGGGCAGGCTGCAGGCAGCACATCCCAGCTCCTGCCGGAGCACACAGGGCAGCTGCCGCCTGGCAAGGAGCAGAGCTCTGCCGGTGCCGGGCGTGCCGGTGGGGAGGGAGTCCCTGCGCCCCATGGCAGCACCGGGGCTGGGAGCAGCCCACCAGGGGCGGAGAGTGGCACTGGGGAAGGGGCTCCCCCGGGAAGCCCCGAAGCCCCGCCGTCCCTGGAGCTGCTGTGCTGCGCTGTGGAGCGGCTCTCGCCCGGGACCGGGGCTGAGGAGCGGGCGCAGGCGGATGAGGACGAAGACTCGCTGCAGCAGCACCGGGAGGAAGAGGAGGAAGAGGAGGGAGGTCTCCGTAGCAGCTCCCCAAAGCCAGGGCCCGCCAGCACCGAGACCCAGAGCCGCGGCAGCCCGGGCGGCGAGGAGAGCTGGGACGCGCTCTTCAACGATGACGGGGACTGCCTGGACCCACGCCTGCTGGAAGAGGTGAGCTCGGCGAGTCGGTGAGCCTGGGGGTGGCTGGGGGTGGCTCTGGGCTCTGTCCTTGGGGTGCTGCCTGGCCGTGCAGCGTGCTGTCACTTCCAGCCACCCCCAGGGCACAAGTGGTGCCGAAAGGTCCAGGAGGGTGCTGCTGGGAGCTCCTCGCCCCTGCCTGGACCCATTCCCCTCCTGTCCCTTGGTGCCAGCGAGGCCCTGTGAAGGCTGGGGGAGATCTTCCCTCTCTAGTACATAAAGTGCACCCAGCAAAACGTGCTCGAGAGCCGTAAACTGCAACTGCACCCTCGTGAAAGCAGGGCTGGTAATAAAGAAATGGGCTGAGACGTATGGGCTCCCATTGAAATAGCAACATGAAGTTTCCTGAAAACTACATCTTCTTAATCAGCTGTGGCTCATTACCATGCCCTCCTGTAAGCGTGTGCCTAAATTTACTACAATTAGCTGCTTAGCACTGGGAGCCGTGCCGTTCTCCTGCCGTTTGCAAGGAAAGCTCGGCTTCTGCAATGAGCCTGGAAATCCGTTATTGCATTTTAAATCAGCGGCGTAAAACTGGTAATGTTCAGAATGACATCAATGGACCCAAAGTAACAAACAGCGCTAATATTAAAAACGAATGTCCAGCCCTGACTGAGAGCAGGGCTCCAAGTGCCCAATAGTAGCGGTGTGCAGAAATGGGATTAGCTCCGGAGGGTTTTCCCTGGGCTTGCACGGGGACATGGCTGTGCCGTGTTATGGTGTGGCCATGGGATGCTGTGGGCAGCTTGTGCCACTCAGCGTCAGTGCTGGCTCTGAGGAGCCCTGGAGCACCCGTGTTACATCCCCCGTGCACTCGCTCTGAGTCAGGGTTGGCCTTTCCAGGGAGCTTCCCCAGATGGGTGAAAAAGGACCTGGAAAAGGGATTTATCCGTGAAAAGTTGCCGTTTTTCCCCCCTCCACCCTCGGAGTCCCGTGCCGAGCCTGGTTGCTTCCCGATGCCTCCGAGCTGCTGGGAGGCAGATGCGCCTGCTCGGGGAGGGTTCGGGCTCTTGGGGAGATGTAGCTGTTGTTAATTAACTAAAAGGACAAGAAAATTAGTAGCGTTCTTCGTCATAACTGAATCCTTATGCGCTGCGGATAGCCGGCAGAGAGCAAGATTTATGACGTTTCTGTGTCGGGAAGAGATTTCTGATAGCAGACGGCTCTTTAATCTAGCAGGAGAAAACATAACGAGATCCACTGGCTGGAAGCTGAAGCCAGCTGAAGCCAGACTCGAAGCCAGGCGCACGTTTTTAACACGGAGGGTGCTTAACCACTGGAACAATTTCCTTGCAGCCTTGCTGGATTCTCCACCAGCTTGCCGTGGCTAAACCCAGGTGTCGGTGTGCGAGGGACCCGCTGTGCCTCCCGGGGGCTCTGCCCTGCAAGAGGAGCTGTGGGGTGAGGACAGCGCCTGGGGCACTGCGTGCTGGTGGCAGCAGCTCTCCAAATCCGTCCCTGCAGGGCGGGGTGGTGGCTGAGGCACCTGTGCGTGCTCCTGCACCTCTCAGCACCTGGATGGTGCTGCTCCGTGCTTCTCTGGCTGATCTCTTGGAGCAGGAGTGTAAGCAAGGTGGGATGGGTCTTTGGAGAGCAGCGAGCCGCGGCAGACAGACTTCATGTCCTGGGGCGTCCTGCCTTGGCCATCCACGTCCCCCAGCTCTCCCCGGAGCCTATCCATTGCAGGGGAGGGCAGGCTGAATCTGTCCCACGTCCCCTTTGATGGTGCCCTGGGATGCAAAGCTGCACCGCTGCTGTTAATCCTGCCTAGCCAGAGCATCCTTGTGCATCGGTGAGCTCGGGCTTGGGTCCTGCCCTGGCTGAGCAGGGCTGGGGGCCGTGCTGCTGCGGCTGGGGGGCTGCGGGCACAGGGGGACCTGTTGGGCCATGCCTGCCGCGCAGCCGAGCCCGGCTGCCAGCCGGCTCCAGTCCTTGCCGCCCCGCCACACTCAGTGATTTGTGAAGGTCAAGGACCGCGCCGGCACTCCGCGCTCCGGCTCTCCAATCATCGTCCCGGCGCCTGGCGCTACCCCAGTGCCCTGCTCCCTCGAGCATCGCGGCAGGGCTTCATCCTGCTCCCTCGCGTCCCCCAGAGCAGGCAGGGGGGCTGGAGCCCAGCCAGCTGAGTCGCTCGGCCGACGGGAGATGGTCCTGTCCGGCAGCGCTGGGCTGTCCCGCAAGCTCCATAACTCAGCTCTCCCCTCCGCCGGCATCCAGCCGCCCCGGCGGCACCCCCTCACCTGCCGTGAATCCATCTTCCCCATAAAATTGTCGGAACGAGCACTTTTTATTGACTGAGCTGCCCGGGATTTATGGACTCTAACCTTCCAGCCGTGGTGCGCTCCGCTACGACAGCTTGGGGGATCGGGCTGGGGACCCGGCTGAGTTATGTGCCTGCTCCCCGGCACCGCGCCGCAGCCCCTTGTCCCCCTGGCACTACATATTTTGGGAAGCTGAGGTGCAGCGAGTGGTGCTGAGGGGGCCCATTGGCACTGGTGCTGTTGGGACACAGGGGAGCGGGGTGGCTGCGTGCCCCCGCTGCGTTGTGCAGCCGGCAGTGGGAGACTGATGCCTGTATTTTAAAGTGAAGGTTGAAGAATTGGAGAGGTAGAAAAGAGCTACAGCCGTCATCTTTTAGGGCTGGAGAAATGCCCCGCTGTGAGATACTAAACGAGCACAGCCCGTTCAGCTTATCAAGGCGAAGGCTGAGAAGTGACTTGATTACTGTGAGCGAGTGCCGTCACGGGGAGGGGAAGCCTGGGACCCAGGGCTCCTTAATCCAGGAGAGAGGCAGAACGAGAACCAACGGCTGGAAACTGAAGCCAGACAAATTCAAATTAGAAATAAGGCATAAATTTTTAGCGGCGCAAGTAGTTAACTGGTGGAACTGGCTCCTCGGGGGAGCGGTGTCTTTCCCAGCATGGTGCCGCTGGTGTCTGGCAGGCGGCGGTGTGGGGAGGTGGGACGGGGCTCGCCGATCCCCGTGTTCCTGCATGGTGGGGTGCTCGTAATGGGAAAAGCAACCGCGTGGCACGAGTGGCCTGGTGGCTAACTCCCAATGTCCCACCGCTGTTAATCCAGCAGCAGTGCTGGTATGTGGCACGGGGGTGAGACTGCTGCCCGGGCAGTGCTGGTCGTCCACCAGGCGCTGGTGCTGGTGCCGGGGTCGCTCAGCACCATCCCTCTCCCACCCCGCAGCTCTCGGGGGGCGAGAAGCGCCGGCAGAGCCTGCAGGAGCCCCGCTTCGACTACTACGGGGCCGAGCCGGCCGCGCCGGACCTCAGCGATGCCGAGCTGCCCCACGTCATCGAGATCTACGACTTCCCCCCGGATTTCCGCACCGAGGACCTGCTGCGTGTCTTCTGCAGCTATCAGTGAGTCCGCGGCTCTGCCCGGCGCTGCAGGCTCGGCGCCGGGCCCCGCTGGCAGCACCAGGGCCTTGCTGACCCTCCCTCCATCTCTCCGGCAGGAAGAAGGGCTTTGACATCAAGTGGGTGGACGATACGCACGCCCTGGGCATCTTCTCCAGCCCCATAACAGGTAGCAGCCCGCGGGGTGTTCGGTGGGAAGGCAGAGGGGGGACGTCCCCTCCTGGCACCGTCTGGGCGCACCCCTCGGCTCAGCCGTGCCCCGTGGCCGTGCTGGGCTGCCCGGCAATGTGCCGCCCTCCCCACAGCACGCGACGCCCTCAGCACCAAGCACCTGATGGTGAAGACTCGCCCGCTGTCCCAGGGCACCCGCGCGGCCAAAGCCAAGGCCAGGGCGTATGCTGGTGAGTGGGAATGTGGGGGCACCCCCAGCGCGCTGAGCACTCTCATCCCAGTGCCCTGGCTGAGCTGGGGCCGTGCCAGCCCCCTGCGTGGGTGCCCACGCTGACGCCCTCCTCTGCTCTCCCCCAGACTACCTGCAGCCGGCCAAGGAGCGCCCCGAAACGTCGGCCGCCCTGGCACGGCGCCTGGTGATCGGCGCCCTGGGGGTGCGCAGCCCCCAGACCCCTGCCCAGCGGGACGCCGAGCGCAAGAAGCTGCAGGAGGCTCGGGGTGAGCTCTGGCCCCGGGAGCCTCTCCCTGCGCTGCTGTGGTTTTCTCCTGACCCTGGGGAAGAGCTGTGGGCAGCTGGGGGGCGATGGGGGCTCGGGATTTACCCGGTTTTTCCCCGCAGAGAGGAAGCGGCTGGAGAACAAGCAGCGGGAGGATGCCTGGGAAGGCCGGGAGTGAGCTGCCTTCGCTTTCAGCCCTGCTGGAGGTGCTGCCGGGGGCCTGAGCCCCTCTCTGCGGGCAGGCAGGGCACCGGCACCTGGCGATGGAGCTGGGCCTGCCGCTGCCCCGTGGGATCTGTGCAGGATGGTGCTGGGGCACGGCCACGGGGTGCTCGAGGGCTCTTTGGGGCCGTGCAAGCGCTGACCCCGTTGGGTGCCGTCAGCCGGTGCTGCCCGTCCTGCCGGCGCAGGCTCCCCTGGTGCTGTGGTGGCAGCCAGCGGGACGCGGGGAGCTCGGCGGCGACAGCGCCGGCCACACATTGCGGGTCAGCCATGGCCACGCTGGGCCTTGTGAACGAGAGTGTCTTTATTTTGCTAATAAATACCATTTATTTTGCCTCGCCTGGCCTCCGAGGAGGGGACACAGCAGCGCGGGGTGCCGAGCTTGTCCTCCCCTGCATCTCCCTTGGCGTGTGCCACGTGTGTGCTGCGTCCCCCCCGCCGCTGCTGGGGCTTTCCCCACTGCGGGGTGGTGGGCGAGTGGCAGGAGGGGCAGGGAAGGGCTGGAATGTGCTGGCAGGGCCCCTGTTTACATGCGCGGCCCCGAACAGCGGGGCCCTTGTTGGGCTGCGGGAAGGGCGGCCCCGTTCCCACCCCGGCCCCGTTCCCAGCCCCGCGCGGGGCTGTGATGTGGGCTGCGCACCTGGGCCCGGCGGCGGGGGGCTTCCTGCCCTGCCCCGCTGACCTGCCTTTCTCCCAGGGCCGTGGTGCATCAAAACCCTAAAACCACCCCTGCTGCCGCTGCCGGAGGAGCACAGCCTGCCCCGCAGCCCCCAAAACTCTCAGGGCCCTTGTCTGGGGGGCTCTCGTGCCCGCAGCAGCAGGTGGGGAGCGGTGCCGCTGCCTTTCCGCCGCCCGTGCCAGCGGGTTGTGTGTTTTGGGTCACCTCGTGGCAGCCGCCCCGTGTCCCCTGGCTGTCCCCCAGCTCGGTGGCGGAGGAGCTGGTCGTGACCCCGCGGCGGTGGCTGCCTGCCCCCGCTGCCAGCTGGGAACCGTCTCGGCCGTGGCTCTTGGCAGCGAGCGGCCGGGTGTCTCGGCCAGCGGAAAGTTTCAGGGCGAGAGGATGCTCTCACACGGAAAGCATCTTCCCCCGGTCCGGCGGGGAGCGGGGGGAGCCTTGGCGGGGCGAACCTCCGGCAGCACGCGCCTCGCCACGGGCCTCGCTCGCCGACATCCCACAGGGCTGCCAGCCCTTGTGGTCCTCCACGTGCGGGGACAACACATGTGGAGCCTGTCCTGGCTCCGGGGAGGAGACGGGGGCTGGCCAGTGCGAGTCCGAGCCAGTGGGATGGGGATGGGGACAGGGATGGGGTCGGGGCAGAGCGGAGGTTCGGGCTGCAGTGCTGCCAGGAGGGGGTGGCGGTCCCTGGTGGCTTGCTAGGTGGGATTCCCATTTATATCCTTAAAAAAGTAATATATGCTGGAAACCACCCAGCGGAAAGAAACAGAGAGCAGGGGCACGTTGTCCCCTGTGTCCCCACCTCGCCCTGAGGAGCGAGAGCTCCCAGGGGCAGAGCAGCCCCATCCCTGCTCCTAGGGCTGCTTTGGGGCCGGGGAGCTGCCAGGAACAGCCTGGGAAAGCCCAGCAAGGGCTGCAGCCGTGGCGGCCGGCGGGCTGGCTGCCGGCCCGCGCTGCCGCAGAGCTGGCTGTGCTGTGCTGTGCTGTGCTGCGCTGCTCACGGGGTCAGGCAGTTCAGGGACAGGGTGCCCCGGCCTGCGGGCACTGCTGGCCGGGAGCCGGAGCCGCCTGGCACCGGCCCCACGCAGCCTGCACAAGGGCTGGTGGCCCTGGGTGGCAGGGAGGGGACCTCCTGGGGGCAGGATCTGTCCCTGCAGGGACCAGCTGCGTGTCCCGGAGGGGAAGGAGCAGTGAGAGGGGAGGTGTGGGGAGTTGGGCTGGGCTGCTAATGGGCTACGTGACCCTGTGCCACTACAGCACCCCCGTCCCATTGCACAGCACCTTTATTGAGGACGCGACTGCTGCACGGGTGGCAGTGCCCGGGGCCTGTCCTGAGTCCGGGGGGGCGGCGGGGCTGGGCGGGCAGGCTGAGGTAGTCATCCTGGGGGGCACCGGAGTGGCAGAGCTGGGGGCTGCTGCGGCACCGGGGCCCCTCCCGCGCGTCCTGCTGGCAGCACGGGGCTCGGCCCCCCTCCGGCCACGACGTTCATCCCCATCCTCTGTGGCAGCATCAATAAATACAGAAGGCTTCGAGTCCCTGAGCTCAGTCGGGTGCTGCCGCGGCCGGGACACAGGCTGGGAGGCCCCTGGGTGCTGGGGGGGCAGCGTGGCGAGGCGGGGGCTCACACGAGATTGTTGGCCAGGCGCTCCCGCCGCTCCATCTCGCTCACCACGTCGGCGCCGTAGGCATCGCCTGGGGAGGGTGATGGTGGCAGTGAGGGGACAGGACCTGCGGCACCCCTATCCTGGGTATTTCCCACTGCCCCCTCTCTGCCCCTGGCCCTCCTTACTCGTGTGGCAGCCGTGCACCCAGACGCGCTGCCCGTCGTACTTGCACTGGCACCGCATCACGTTGTTGGAGAAGTCCGACTCGGCCACCTCGTGCTTGGGGTTCACGACCACCTGGGGAGGGCAACGGGCACAGCTGGGGGCACCGCGGCGGTGCCACCGTGCCTGCCACACACACACCACCACGGGCACACGTGGGTGGCCAGGATAAACCCCAGAGCAGGCAGCGGCATGCGCCCACAGGGTGCCGGTGGTGCCCGTGGACCCCAGCCCTCACCTCCCGTTCCCGTGTCCCCCCCAGCCCCTCCGTGCCCGTACCTGGAAGGTGTAGCTGCCCGGCGGCACGTCGGTGATGTCGATCCACTGGCAGTCGATGTCGTGCCGGTAGGTGTCCCAGCACCCCACGCTCACCCCCTGCTCCCCAAAGTTGGCGCAGGCAAAGCGGCGCTGCAGCCCTGGGAAAGGATGGGGGGGGGGGGGGAACGTGAGGAACGGCGGGGCTGGGGGGCTCCCTGTGCCCTGCCTGCAGCTGCCACCTACCCTCGGGGCAGTTGGTGTCCTCCAGGCAAAAGCTGGCCTTGTGCCCTTCGGCCACCTTGGAGCCGTTGAGCGTCAGCAGGTCGTAGTGGGTGAAGACCTCGATGCTGTGGAAGTGCCTGCGGGGACAGGGGGTGAGCGGGGGCCGGGGCAGGACGGCGAGCGTGTGGCCGGCCCCGACGCCGAGCCAGGAGCAGGCAGCACCTAGAGACGAGCGGCTCTGCACAAATTACAGCCTTGCAGCCAAATAAAGCCCTAATGACAGTGCCGGCCCGGACGCTGCTAATTACCCCGGGCGGGCCGGCCTCTGCCAGGGTGGGGGCCGTGTAGGAGGGACGGCGCCCAGTAAGCACCCTGCAGGGCACCCGCCCCGGGCAGGGGGGACGGGGCTGCCAGGTCCCCCTGTACCCAGCCTGGCCCTGCGCAGGGGCAGCCCTGGGACGCAGGGCACCCACCGGTGGCACTGGTGCCAGGTCCAGGCGTGCCGTCCCATGCGGGGTCGGAAGTCGGCTCTGCCCAGGTTGTGGATCTGGGAGGAGAAGCGCAGCAGGCGGCGGTGGCCGTAGGGCCACTGCATGCTGTCGGCCGAGCGGGAGAGGCAGCGCTCCTCGTGGGCGCAGTACAGCAGCCCCAGCGGCCGGTCCTCCAGGTAGGCCGTCTCCTGCACCAGCTGCGCGTTCATCACCAGGTCCGGGGCGTCTGGCACGGAGGGGATCGGTGGGGACAGAGCTGCTGGCCACCAGCCTGCACCACCCCGGCCACGCAGGGCTGGGTCCCGGGAGAAGGACGGGCGCCCTGTGGGCTGCCAGGTACTCACGGGTGGTGCAGGTGACCCCCGCCGAGAAGCGCCCTCCGCCGCTGGGGCAGTGCACGGGGCCGTGGCGCTGGCACTGCTGGAGGGCCAGCTCGGTGCCCGTGCAGCGCACCCCGCTCATCACCACCTCGGAGGCGTTGGGGCTGCCCGCCCAGTACCAGGTCTCCTGGGCAGGGAGGAGCACAGCGCTCAGACCAGCCCTCGGGCTCCCCAGCACTGCCACCAGGGCTTGTCACCGTGTCCCCACGTGCCCTGTCCCAGCTGCTGAGCCATCCCAGCACGCCCAAGCTGTGCAGCCCCTCGTGCCGGGATCCAACTCACCTGCAGGGCGTGGCTGGCGAAGCCCAGCCCCAGCTGCCTGCAGACGACCATGGCCTCATTCAGCCCCCACTGAGCACCACACACCGCGCCCCACCGCAGCTTGCCCTGCACCGGCACCAGCACCTCCACGACGCCCTCCTCGGGGCTGCGGCCCCCGGCCAGGCGCACCTGTGGGCAAAGAGGGGCTGAAATGGGGCATGGGGCAGCGCCCCAGCCCCTGGGAGTGGGTCAGGTAGCACCATCCATCCAGCTGAGCATCTTTTCCACCTTCCTCTTCCTCCCGTGAGAGCACTTTCACCACTGGCTCATCCTGAGGCTCCCACATCAGCGTGGTTTGGGTGGCTCTGCCTGTCTCCATCCCCTGGCCACACTCGGAGCATCCACGCTGGGCGGGGGGCTTGGGGTGCTGGGGCAGGGGCTGTGCAATGGGGCCGGGGCTCAGCGGGTGCTGGCAGGGAGGCAGGGACTCACCTGGCTCTGGAAGTCCATGTGGGGCACGTGGCAGCGCACGGCCGCGTCGTTCTCGTGCTTGCACCCGCTCTGCTCGGCATCCTGGAAGCGGCACTCGCCCAGGGAGCGCTCGTGGCCGGTGCAGCGCACCTCGCTCATGTGGATGGGGCCCAGGCCTGAAGCAGTGGGGGGGACGTGAGCGCTCCTGCCCCTGTGCCCATCCCGGATCCCCCCGCACACCCCCGGATGCTCCAGCAGTGCGCAGAGGGCTTTTCCCCATGCGCTTCCAGGCCCAGCAGCACCCCAAGTCCTTGCCCCATCTCCCGCCTCACCTTGGCCCATCCGGGCTCCCACCAGGGCTTGCTTCGCCGTCCCGTAGCCCAGCTGCCGACACACCACGCTGGCCGCCGCCAGGTCCCACCGCTTGTCACACACGGTGCCCCACTGCCCGTGGCGCAGCACCTCCACCCGGCCCTCGCCGGCGTGGGCGCCCGCTCGCAGGCGCACGGGGAGACCCTGGCACGGGGAGCGGCCCCGGTCAGCGGGTGCAGGGGGGGGGTGCCGGGGTGCTGCCTGGCCCCAGGAGCCTGCCTCAGGGGGTGCGGGGCCGTGCCGGAGCTCACCTTTCCCGGAGAGGCTTTGCTGGGAGGTTTCTTGCCCCTGCCCTTGCCCTGCTGGAAGGCAGGGCCGGGGATGCAGCTGACGATGGCGTGCATGCCGCGGGGACAGGCGTGCTGGCGGGGGGCCGGGGGGGCCAGCTGCGTGGGGCAGCGGGCCAGGTGGGGCTCCGTGCCCTGGCACTGCACCTGGTGCACCCAGAAACTGCTCTTCTGGCTCAGGTTCTTCAGGCTGCCGAGGGAGAGGAGCGGGAGCGGCGGTATTCTGGGGGGGGAGAGGCTCCCCTGCAGGTGCCCCCTGCCCAGAGCTGGGCCCTACCTGGAGCTGGGGTCCTTCAGCTTCATGTTCCACAGCTTCCTGCAAGGAGCACGGCCGGAGGTCAGGGGGGGCTCAGCGCCCCCACCCCGTACCCCTGCCCTCCCCAGCACCCCACAGCAGCAGCTGGGGCTGGAGGGTGCTCCCACAGCACGCTGGGGCCCTCTCCCCGGTGGCAATTCCCACACCAAAGTTGTGCCCCGGCGGGACAGCACGACGCCTGGCACCGGCAGGGACTCATTATGGGCTGTATTTATAGCCCCAGCACAAGGCTTGGCTCTCCTGTGCCTGCACCCACGCTGTGCAGGACAAGGTTGGGGAGCATCCTGCAGCTCCCTGGCTGCTGCCAAGCCCAGCTCTGCCTCGTTGAAGCCCCCAGGAAGGGGGCACAGGCATGGACAGGTGCCCACACACCCAGCCATGGGTGCACCCCTTCCCTGGCACCCCCCCCTTCATCACCCTACTGACCACCGTGCCCCAGCTGCTTGTCCCAGGAGCCCCACGGCATGTCCCACCAGCCCCCTGGCACCCTGCCCCGTGGCTCATGCCGTTCCCTACCGGTAGAAGTTGGTGCTGACGTGCTTCTCCTGGGGGAAGCCCAGCATCCCGCAGACCACGCGGCTGTTGTTCCCGGTCCAGCCGGCATCGCACACCTGCCTCCAGTGCCCGTTGTGTTTCACCTCCACGGCTCCCTCCGTCACCGGCATGCTCAGCCTGGCCCGCGCCAGGATGGGTTTGATCCGCACCTCCTCCAGGCTCAGCCCCGGTGCCTGCGGGGTGGGCACGGGGGCTCCAGAATGGGACACGGGGTGGAGGGTGGGGACAACGGGACCTGCCCCAGCCCCTCGCCATCCCAGTGGGCGCCAGGTCCCCGCTCACCTCTCCCAGCAGACCAGGGGCTGCGGCCGGGTCGGGGCCGCTGTGCAGGCGCTGCCCCGAGCACACCACGCCGGTGTCCTCGCCGTGGTGGCAGTCGCTCACGCCCCAGCCGTTGTGGGTGCACTCGGCCAGGGAGGATTCGCTGCCCCCGCACCGCACGTTGTCCAGCCAGATGGGGCCTGGGGGGATGGACGCGGGCTGGGGGTCACCGCTGGTGGGACCCTCTCAGCACCATGGATCCAACAAGTGCCCCCCTTCAGGCTGCCCCCTCCCACAGCACCCCATGCACGTTTCCCCAGCCAGCCCCCAGCTGCCCCTTACCTTCCCCCTGGCCGTAGGTGGCACTGTGTGTCCAGGTGATGGCCGCGGTGTAGCCCAGCTGCCGGCAAGCGACGGTGGCCGCGTGGAAATCGAAGCCATCGTCGCACACGGTGCCCCAGCGCCCCTGGTACAGCACCTCCAGCCGGCCCTCCCCGGCTGGCCCCCGCGGCCCCGCCAGCCGCAGCTGCAGCCCGGCCGTATCCTGCGTGCTGGGGACCACCCGGCACAGCAGCAGCACGAAGGGGAGCAGGATGGGGCTCGCACCAGCCGGCATCGCCATCGCGGCTCCTGGGGTGGGATGCCTGGGGACAGCCCGACGCTGAGCCCCTGGGGAGCACAGCGGGGTGGGGTGCTCCCACAGCCCCCCCGTGCCCCAGCAGCGTGGTGTGGGGGGGGATGTTGTGCCCCCTTGCATGGCTGGGGCACCCCTGTCCCTGTGCTCTGCGGGATGCAGGGGCTGGTCCCTCTGCATCCTGCACACAGCCCTGTCCCCATCCCCACTCCTCTCCCCCTGCACCCCCACTGGGAGCACCGCTGGGGCTGCTGCCCCCCACCCCCCCGAGGTACCCGAGCCCCCCCGGGCCAGCCCAGCACTCACCCTGGGTGTCGGCGTGGGGCAGATGTGGGGCAGGCAGCGGCGTGGGGACGCGGTGCTGGCTCCCGCTGGCCTCCAGCAGCTCTCCTGCCGCCGAGCACCGCCTGCTGCCGCTTTTATGGTGCGGCGCGGTGGGACGCCCCGGGTGGGGGCCCACGCTGCCCAGCCCAGCCCCAGCCCCCCCGCACACAGGGCCCAGAGGCCGGCCCTGCACCCTGCCCCCCCCCTCCAGCCCCACTCTGCCACCCTGGGGCAAAGCCACCCCTGCCCACCCCCAGCAGCTTTTTGGGGGCGCAGAGCACACATGGGACAGCCCCCACCTGCCATAAGCCTGCCCCCCCACCCCAGGATGAAGCCAGGACCCCCAGCTGGGGCTGCCCCCCGCCCAGCATCACTGCACCGCGGGGCTGGCCCCCAGCCAGGCAGAGCATGGCTGTGCTGGAGGTGGCAAATTGTCCCACGGGGACTCCCCAGGAGGACACCCCTCGCCCCACGCGGTGGCTGAGGGGGGTGCTTGGACATGGGGTGGCACAATGGGGCCAAGGACTTGGGGGGGCACTGATACCAGCAAAGGGAGCCTGGGAGGGGCAGGGGGCAGCACCTGGGCTATCCCTGAGCCAGGCTGGCTGCGGGGGTCCCCAGGTGCTGCCTCCCCCCCCCAGCCGTGCAGACAGGGGGTGACCCCCCCCGACCAGTCCCCGGGGCACCCCGCCGCCTGCGCCCCGCCGCGGGACGGGGATAAACAGGAAGCGCCTCTGCCCCGGCCGTGGCCACCGGCTGGCCAGGAATGTGCCGGTGGCTACCGGGTTGTTTGTTTGGAGTTAAAGCAGCCGGTTCCTGCCGGGACGAGCCAGGAACAACACGGCCGGGAATAGCCCGTGAGCTCATCGCCACGTCCCGCCAGGGCCTTCGGCACCCCCCCAGGCACCCTGCGTCCCCATGTAGGGCACCCTCGCCCTTACCCTCTGCCCCAGCTGAGCTGGTGGCATGTGTTGCGGCATCTTCTGGGGGGGCTGGCCAGCCCTGGTGCCCCGGGAGGATGAAATGAGGATTTGGGGCCACGGGGTGCATGCGTGGGCCACGGGGCAGCGGGATTGTGCTGCAGCCACAGGACGGCGGCCAGGGGAAGCCCTGGGGAAGGGCAGGGTTGGGTCCAGCAGCGGAGCTCGTGACTCACGGAGTCACCACAGCTCACGGTGTCTGGGTGTTTGGGAGCTCAATTGCCTGAGTGTGTGGCCAGGAGCCCCCCCTCGTCCCCCAGGGGACGGCTGCAGGCGGGTAGGGACGCCTGGGTCCTGCTCCCAGCTCTGCCCCTGCTCCTGGGGGGAGCAAGAAGAGGGCAGGGGGGGCTCCGAGGAGCTCTCGGCACCGTGTCCTGCCACGGTTAGGCTGGGGACGGTGTCCCCTCCTTGCTGCCACCCCCAGCCCAGCCCTCGGGGCTCGCCGGGCACCGGCACCTGCAGTCCGTGCAGCCGGCGGCAGCTAAAAATACGGTGCTGCAGCAGGGCAGCCCCGGGCGCGGGAAGCTGTGGGCAGCGGGCGGGCGTGCGGGGCTATTCTGAGGGCTGCGGGCCTATTCCTGGCCGGTCAATATTGATTCAGCCAGCTCAGGTGCAGCAGCGCAGCCCGGAAACGCCGTATTTAGGGCCCGGCGGGAGGAGAGGCTGGGAGCTGAATCGGGAGCATTGTCCCCGGGAGGAAGAGGGCAGGGAGAGGATGTGAGCTCTGTCATCTGCTGCGAGCGGCGCCCGGCAGCGGCACGGGGCAGAGCGTGGCACACCCAGCGTGGGCTGCCTGAGCAGGGCTGCTTGTCCCCGTTCACCGTGACACTCCTGTCCCCTCCGGCAGGGCCCCCAGGCAGTGCAGGTGGCACAGCACAGCCCACGCTGGGGGGGGACACGGGGTGGGCTCTGTGCTCACACCCCAGGACCAGCGCACCCCATAAAGAGAGCTGAAAAACCATGTGGAGAGGGCCAATGCATAGCCTCTGGCTGTGTTTATTTCCGTGGGTGCCACAACACCCGGGGCATGGTGGGGCCTGGGGAGGGGGTCAGCCCGGGCCCTGCCAGCCTGCCCCCCCACACACAGGGGTGCTGCTGCCAGTGCTTGGCCCGCTGCAGTGGTGGCAAGCAAGGTGGGGACAGCAGGCTCTGCGTGGGGACAACAGGGCTCACTGCAGCCGCATCCCCACGTCGGTGTCCCCGCTGCCGTCACAGGCGCTTGAAGTCCCCGAGAGCCACCCGGGCTGCATTGCGTCCTGCTGCTCCCATCACGCCGCCTCCTGAAAGGCAGAAACGGGGAACAGTGGCCCCAGCAGCAGGGGCTGCACTGGGGGGGCTGCTCTGCCTCACCGCCAGGGCTGAGACTAGCAGACCTCACACCTTGTGCTCCCCTTGCACCTCGTCCATGCGCCCCTGCCCTCCTCCTGCAGCCCCCTGGGGTTTTCCCAGCTCCCAGCCCTACTCACCAGGGTGTGCTCCGCTCCCACACAGGTACAAGCCTGGAACTGGGGACCGGTAGCCCGAGTAGGATGGTGCTGGCCGGGCAAAGTACAGCTGGTCCAGGGACATCCCTCCATGGAAGATGTTCTGCAACCGGAGCCCGGGCAGGGTGAGCGGGCTGTGCCTGGCCGCTTGCTGTGCTCAGTGCTGAGTCCGCACGGTACCCACCCCGCCGGGCAGCCCGAAGACCCTCTCTAAGTCCGGGGGTGTCAGGATGTCCCTGCCGATGACGGACGCCTTGAAGCCTGGGGCATAGGCTTCGATGCAGTCGAACACTAGGGAGGGACAGAGGCACTGGCAGGCAGCTCGGGGGGACGCGGTGACCGGCCCCTGAGCACGAGGGTGGCTCTGCCTGCAGCAGGGACCAGCATTCGTGGTGTTACCTGGCTCCGTGCACGCGTTACGTACCCGTGTCCGCATATGCATTTCTAGCCTGCTCGTCCCAGGGCTGCCCGCCCGCCAGCTCGTACGGGGTGTACTGGGTGAAGAGGGACACAACATGGCAGCCCCGCGGGGCCAGCCCCGGGTCCAGCGCCGAGGGGATGCACAGCTCGATCATGGGCCTGGGGGAGCGGGACTGAGCCACCCCAAACATCCCCCCAGCACTGCTATCCTGCCCCTTCTCCGGGACACCATGGGGAGGGAGCGAGGCGGGGGGGGCTCCTACCTGCTGGAGGGGTGCCCGCCAGCGGCCTCGGTGTAAGCCTGGTGCAGGAGGTGGGTGCCCTCGCAGTTGAGGTGGATGGAGCACTGGTGGTGGGGCAGGGGCTGGCCGTCACGGGCGTTGGGGGCAGCCAGGAAGCTGGGCAGGCGACCCACTGCCACTGGGATGGGGGGGAGACTGGGCTGCAGGCTCCTGGGGAGCCCTGCAGCCTTGTGCTGGTGTGCCCCCCGAGATGGGATGGCGGAGGAGGCAGCCTCTTGTACCTACCGTTGATTTTGGTGACAGGGGAGCGCGTGTCGACACGCCGGATACGCCGGGCAAAGTCCTCCGGCAGCTGCTCCTGGAGGGGGACAGGGGACACCGCGGTGATGGAGCCACCACGGGGCAGCCCAGCCATGGGGGTGACAGCCCACCAAGCCCCGTGGTGGCCCTGCGTGCCCCATACCTGAGGGGTGAGCTCCAGGAAGGTGATCTGGGGGGAGGCGTTGGACAGCACCACTTTGCTCCTCACCTCCGTCCCGTCCCGCAGCACGACGCCCTGCGCCTGCCCGTCCCTGCCCAGCAGCACACGGCACACGGCCTGGGCAGAGGGGAAGGGGCCAGCACCTCACCCAGCTTCTCCATGGGGCCACCGGGCAGCCTGTGGAGGTCCCCGTGCCCAGAAACCCAGTACCTTCTCGGTAAAGATGTGGGCGCCCCGGCTGGTCGCTGCACGGGCGATGGCTTGGGACAGGGCCCCCATGCCACCAGCCACGTAGCCCCAGGCACCGCGCCGCCCCTCCAGCTCGCCCATGACATGGTGCAGCAGCACGTACCTGCAGGGATCGGGACAGACCTCACCCAGCCCCTGAGCCACTCCGGAAAGCCTTGGGGCCACGCCGGGCTGAGTGGGGTGGCCTGGAGGGGATGGCGTGGCCGTGAGCCCCAGGGAGGGGACGGGACCCTCACCCGCTGCCAGGGCTGTGGGGGCTGCTCATGGCTCCAATCACCGCGTCGGTAGCCAGGGTTGCCTTCAGGGGCTCCGACTCAAACCAGTGATCCAGGATCTGGCCCAAGAGACAAGGAGGGAGCCGGGCTCAGGGCTGGGCTGCAGCCGGGACCTTGTGGGCACGCAGGGAGGCAGAGTGGGCACCCGGAGGGTGGCTCTGTGCCACTGCAGCCGGCACACACCTTGGAGATGGGGGCTGTCAGCACCTCGTAATAGCGGGGCAGCTGCCGTCCCAGCGCCAGCCCTGCGGGGAGAGGCAGCTCTGGGGTCTGCACGGCTGCACCAGGACACAGCCACCGGCACCTGGTGGTGTTGAGGCCAAGCAGGAACCCAGGACCAGGCACACAGCCATTGCCAAGGGGATCCCAAACGTACCTGCCCGCAGCAGGGGCTGCAGGGCTCGCAGGGCTCTGAGCCGCTGGAGCAGGGAGCCCTGCCCCAGGGCAGCTGTATCCACAGGGGGGGCATCCAGCAGCGGGTCAATGGCAGACACTAAGCGCCCCATGAACGCCTCATATGCAGGGTAAGCCTGAAAGGGGACAGCAGGTGGCCAGAAGGGACTGAGCCTTGGTGGGTGCACAGGACACCCTGCCGTGAGCATCCCTGCTGCTCCACGGGGCAGGGCAGCTCCTCTTTGGGGCTTTGCTTTGCCCCGGCCCCTGCGGTACCTGAGCATCCTTCTGGGAGAACTGGGCGATCTGCCGCTGGGTCTGGGCCATGTCGTGCCCCAGCAGGAGGGCGCGGGGTGGGCTCCCGTCCTCCAGCAGCGGGGTGAAGGAGTAGGGGTCCCGCGGGAGCACCCTGAGGCCATGCCGCTGCGAGACACGGAGGGCAGTGAGACAAGGAGGCAGCAGTGTCACCCTGCCATGTGCCAGGAGGTGCTGGTGGCCCAGCTGGCGACAGGCACTGTACCTGCAGCTCCAGCTCGGTGTAGATCTGCGGCCGCAGAAGGCTGAGCAGGTAGGATGCCCGGGAGAACTTAAAGCCTGGAAGACGTGGGGTGGTGAGGGGTAAAAGGGGCAGACAGGGGTCAGGAGGACACAGGGCACGTGGGGATACCTGGTACGATCTCCTCGGTGACGGCCGCGCCACCCAGCACGTGGCGCTTCTCCAGCACGGCCGTGCGCAGCCCTGCCCGCTGCAGGTAGGCAGCCTGCGGGGAGTGTGGCATCATGCTGCGGGTGGCACGTGTCCTCCTGGTCCCAACCACCTCCCCGACCCCTCGTCAGGGTGGTTCCCGCTTCCTGAATCCCTCTGGGAGCCCCCAGCCCCTGCTCTCGCTGCAGACCCTCCCCGGCCCCACAGCGTCCCCAGGGTGAGCGCTCTGCCGCCGGTACTCACTGCCACCAGCCCGTTGTGCCCTGCAAGGAGAGACGGAGGGGAGCTGAGCCCGGCTGAGCCAGGACGGCCCCACGGCACAGCACATCCCCACACCAGGGATGCAGGGCACCCAAATAACAAGCTCTGGACACTGTAGGGAGCATTCTCCCCCATCCCTACATCCCTGGGCCCCAATGGGACGGGGTAGGGGACAAAGGCACATCCCCCAGCTCTGCTCTGACCCCTTAGCCAGCAGCACGCCGGGGAGCTGCAGCACACACCCACCCGTGCCAGCCCCCATGCAGCTCCCCGGCACAAGCAGCATGCCGGGGGCCGCCCCCTCCCCGCCAGCTCCTCACCCCGCGTTACCTGCCCCGATCACCACCGCATCGTACTCCTGCTGCAGCCGCGCTGCGGCCCCGCTGTGAGCCAGGCGCCGTCCCCGCAGCCCGCGGGCAGCAGAGCCCGTGCCCAGCCTCGCAGGGAGCCCGGCCGCCATCTCCGTGCAGTGCCTGCAGCTCCTGGACTTTGCTTCCACGGCCAC
Source organism: Cygnus atratus (assembly GCF_013377495.2). Classification (NCBI taxonomy): domain Eukaryota; kingdom Metazoa; phylum Chordata; class Aves; order Anseriformes; family Anatidae; genus Cygnus; species Cygnus atratus. The sequence goes on from NW_026109788.1 coordinate 23,212, forward strand.
ACTTCTCACGGGGCACGGGGAGGGGACACGGGGCCCAGGGCAGGGGACACCTTGGCGCAGGGCCGGACGCTGCGTCCCGGGACTTGCGGGGAGGCTGGGCAGGACACGGTGCCCACAGCAAGGCGCCAAGCCCCGGCCAAGCATTGCCCAGGGTGTGCAGAGAGGCTGGGGAGAGGCTTTGTGCAGGGCCAGATCCTGCCTGGTGCTCAGCAGGGTGCCGGGCACACCAGCTCACTGCCCTGCTGGCACCGCAGGGACCCAGGGCACTTGGCTAGGCCATTTGGCCACTGAGTGGTGTGGGGAGGGGGAGCTCAGCCCCCCCGGAGCAGCTGGGAAAGGGGCAGCCTGGGGCTGGGCTTGGCTCCAGACCCACAGCTTCTGCTCAGCGGGGCAAATTCCTACCCAGCAGGACAGGGCAAAGGCCCTGCTGCGGTCCAGCGCTCCCCGACCCACAGTGCCCAGCCCCAGCTGCACGGGGCAGCGGCTGCACAGCCCCCGGAGCAGGGGGAGCCCCGGTGCCGTGCCCAGAGGGCTCGCACATGCACCGACACCAGATGTGTCTGGCGAGCACGTGGGCTGCCTCAGCTCTGCCGCGTGCTGGCTGCCCAGCTCGGCCCCGCCGTGCCCGGGAGCTGCGTGCAGGCAGGGGGTGCATCCCGTGCACCCCATCCCTCGGGGACCCCGACCCCATCAGCCCCACATTTAGGGGCGCAGGGGGGGAACGGGGTGCACCCCATGCCGTTCACGGCGCAGGTTTGGCTACAACATTTTGTTCTCGGGCCAAAGCCAGGCAGCGGGGCCAAGCCAACGCCATAAATCCTGCTTTGGAAACGCGCTTTTCAACAAGGCCGTGATTTGCCAAAAAGCTCTCAGCCCCGCTCCCGGCCCGTCCCGCGAGGCTGCTGGGTGCCAGCCAAGCAGGCGGGGAGGGGAGAGGCGGGCAGCGCAGCCCTGGCCGAGGACGGGGAGGCTGCACGTGGCCGTCCCCAGGCACGGCCAGCCATGCACCCAGCTCACGTGCACCCCCTGAAAGAGCAGCACGAGGAAACATCCGCACCCGCTTTAATCCCGGCCCCGGGGCTGCTCAGAGCAGGGGGATGCGGGAAGGCTCCCAGAGGCGCCGGGCCAAGTCGCAGGCCTGCTGGACCACCAGCTCGGAGGGGATGATGCCCAGGTGCACGGTCAGCAGCTCGTAGCACTTTACCACCTCTGCCTGGTGGTTCTTGCTGTAGTAGCGCAGCAGCTTCCTGGGGAGGAAAAGCGGGGGTGTTCTGCAGGGCACGGCGCAGCCTGCAGGGGACGGGTCTGCAAAATCAGCCCCTTTTGGGTCGTCTTCCCCTAGAAAGGCCCTGCCAAGGACATCCCTGCAGGGCCAGGACCACAGCCTAAGGCTGTGTGGCACCCCAGCCCTCCCAGCATGGGTGCCCCTCCACTGCCCCGTCCCAGCAAGCGCAGACAGCGGTGCCAAGCAGCAGGGCTGGGGACTGCTGACCTGTAGTAGTCTCCTGCCAGCATCCCGATGGGAGCGGAGTCGTCGGAGAGGACGGGCACCTCCATCACCTCCAGCTTGTAGCCCTGGGGACAGATGACAGCAGAGGGCAGGACCGTACCAGGGAGGGGAGGAATGAGGGGCCGGACCCCAGGGGTGCTGTGAGAGGGGCTCAGCCCCATCCCATCCCTCATACCAGCTCGTTCTCGAACCAGAGGAAGTAGGAGCAGCAGTAGTCGCCGTCCTGCAGCATCAGAGTTGTGTAGCCCTTCTGCAGGTATCGCCGGGCCAGCGCGACCA
>NW_026109789.1:0-25000 GCF_013377495.2 Cygnus atratus
GCAGCGCTGGCGCCGGCACCGGGCAGGTTCCCGGGCACGTGGCCGTGCCGCCCTCACCACTGCCACCGCTGTGCCACTGTCCCCGTCCCCCAGCCCTCCCGAACGAGCCGAACCCTTCGGGTGCAGCCGGGGGCACAGCTGGCCTGGGGAGCTCACCGGGAGGGCACGCTGTCCCCTCTGCCACGGCCACACGTGCCGTGGGTGGCGCTCCCCCTCTCCTGGCAGCGCACCGCTGCCACCAGCACCGAGTGACAATTGGCGCTGGGCAGGCGAGTGGCGCGCGGTTTGTCAGCCGAGCTGCGAGATCAAGGGCGGACGGGCGGACCCAGCTTGAACGCATTTCAGGCTTTCTCCCGGTAATGAAAAGAAAACACTTCGTCTTATTAGAAAAATAAAGGAATTAGACGCGGCTAAACTCAGCATTGTTTGAGAGTGAGGAATCACTGAAAAGAAGTATTTTGATTTTTTTTTAGCATTTTTCCCCCAATTATTTTTGGCCGACGAGCGATTCTGGCTGACCTGAATCTGAAATTTTTTTGGCGAGCGAACCATGCTGAGGAAAATGTGTGCTGCGGTCCCCTGGCCTGTGCCGAGCCCTGCGCTGGGCTGTGCGGGACGAGAAGGGGCAGCGAGCGCGGGGCTGGCCCTGCCACCAGCACCTGCACGGCGTCCCCACGTCCCCACGTCCCCAGCCCCATCTCCTCAGCCGGGCTTGGCGCAGAGCGAAGCAGCAGCGAGGGGCTGCGTGCATGGCCCTGGCCGTGGCCGCGGTGCCGCAGGCTGCAGTGCTGCTCGTGGCCAGCGTGCGGCTGCACCGGGGCTGTGCCGCGCCGCCCTGCGGCTGCGGGAACCGCCCGCATCCCTGCGTCCCTATGTCCCCTGCATCCCCTGCGTCCCCCTGCCCCAGAGCAGGGCAGCAGACCCTGAACCAGGCCACGCATTTGGGTGGAAATCCCCGCTCCTTGCCGGTGCTGCGGGGGGGGCACGTCCCAGCCGGGACCCCCCCCAGACACCCTCAGGGCCCTCGGCTGTGCCCTGACCTTGCTGTGCCTGCGGGGACGCCCTGGCTATGCCAGCTGTGCCCTGTGCCGCATGGGGACATCGCAGCTGTGCCAGCCGTGCCGTGCACCCCATGGAGACATTTTGGCCACAACAGCAGTGCCACGCACCCCATGGGGACACCATGGCCCTGCCTTGCACCCCGTGGCAATGCCGTGGCCACGCCACCTGTGTCCTGCACCCCATGGGGACCTCATGGCCATGCCAGCTATGCCTTGGACCCCGTGGGGATGTCCTGGCTGTGCCAGCCACGTCCCATGCCCCTTGGGGACAAACCGGCTGTACCTTGCACCCCGTGGGGACACCGTGGCCCTGCCGGCCATGCCCTGTGCACGGTGCCCCATGGGGACAACCCAGCCGCGCCAGCCACCCCAGCGCGGTGCCTGCCGGACGGCGCGCGGCGCTCGGGGCTGTGAATAGTGCTGCGGTGGCCGAGGGGACCTGTTGCCAGGGAGATCCGCTGGCAGCGAGGGACGGCGCAGAGGGGGGTGGCGGGGACATGGCGGGGGCCAGAGCCATGGTGGGGGCTGGGGGCTGCACCCACCCAAGGGGCCCTTGCTGTGGACCCCAAAGAACCAGGGGACCCAAGGGCTGCGGGGGTCACGGAGTCCCCCTGCCCCACGCACAGCCCTGAGCACAGGGCAGAGCATCCCCAGTGCTGGCATGGGGACAGTCTGGGGTCTCCCACATCCAATGCCCCTGTCCCCCGAGATCCGGCCCAGGTCCCCCAAAAGCCACAGGGCCGTGACCCACAGTGTGTGGAGCGCCTCGTCCTGCTCCTCGGGGTCCCCGCTCCCCAGGGCCGCAGCCCCGCAGCGGGGTGGCACCGAGGCTCCTCGCTCCCATGCAGCCAGGGGCTCCCGCGAAGCCCCCTCGCAGCCCCCCTGCGCCGCCCTCGGCTTTTATTATTTTAATTGCGTCACGGCTCTCGCTGGTTCCCCTGGAAACCGGGAGAAAAGGCCGGTCCCCGCGGGGAGGAGGAGGAGGAGGAGAAGGGCCCCTGCTCTGCGCGCTGCGGGCACCCCGCGCGCGCGGCTGCGCATGCAAGGCCCTGTCCCTGGGACCACTGCGGTCTGCAGGGCCCTGCTGGGGGTGGTGGTCCCATGGGAGCCCCTCGCACCAGGCCAGGTGCTTGGGGGCGTTTGCCAGCACCGCCAGGGCTGCAGCGAGCTGCCTGCCTGGGGCTCCGCACCGCACCAGTGCTCCCAGTGAGCAACTGGGAAGGGCTCGCAGCACAGCCCCCCGCGCCCGCTCCCACGCCGCGGCACCGGTGCCGGCGTCGCCCCGGCGGTGTCTCCTTACCTCCCTCTTCCAGCGGGCCAGCCACTCGTCCCGCTTCCTCTTGCTGATGTAGTAGGGGTCCCCGGCCTGGAAGGTGTGCCGCTGCATGGGCCGCTGCCGCAGGCTTGACTCCCAGCCCAGCCCGCCGCGCAGTCGCCCGCGGGAGCCCTGTCAGACAGCGGGGAGAGGGAGAGGAGGATGAAGGCTGCGGCTCTGCGGGGACAGGGCGGGCGGCATCACAGGGGGCTGCGGGGGGCACTACGGGGGCTGCGGGGGGATGTGGGGCGCTGTGGGGGGCATCGCGCTGCGCCCACCAGCACCGGATGGGGAGGTGGCGCAGCTGGTGCTCCCTGCCTGGGTGCATGCACAAGCACACATACGTATGTGCGCGCACACACACACACACACATGCACACACACACACACGTGCACATGCACGTCCCTGGCCTGTGCCCGCACCAAGCAGTGGGTGCAGCAGTGCTGGCACCGTGCCTTGCACCACGATGGGCACCTCTGGCACAGTCCCTGGGGGTGTTTCAGGGCCCAGCCCAGGTGGAGCCCCCTGGGACGCAGCGGGGCAGAGCCCCTGGACACTGCTCAGCACCGCTCGGCCCCAGCCAGGCACAGCTGTGGTCCGGTGCCCTGCGAGTTCGGGGTGCAGGGCCCCCATCCAGCCAAGGGGCTGCCGCCGGGCTGCGGGGCCGTGCTGTGGCTCCTTCGGGTGTCTCGGTGCCCCGGGGCATACTTGCCTCCATTTTCAGGGTGTCGAAGTTGTTTTCCTCCTTCTCTTCCTTGCCTGCACACAGAACAGAGAGCAGCGATCAGCTTGGTGCCATGGGGCAGGGACGCAGGCCCCACGGGGGGGAAAGGGCCCCAGCTGGGACCCCCGGCTGGGGGCAGCCCTGGCCGCGGCGGGGGCCCCATCGCAGCGAGCGTCCCCAGGGCTCCCACGCCCCCTCCCCACACCCATCCCGGGGGCTGCGGCAGCACCCGCGGGCAGCGCCGGGGCGGGCAGGGGAAGCGGGGCCCGGCCGGCTTCCTGTGCTATCAGCCCATCTCGCGCGCTGCAGGTACTCGCAAGCCGCTGCCGGGAAAGCAGCTAAAAATAACCCGACCGTTTCTGGGGCTGCAAACCTTTGTGCGCTCGAAGCCACCGAGTGACGAGGCTGCGGGGAGGGTGGGGAGCAGGGCTCCAGTGTGTGCATGCCGGGGCACCCACCCACACCACGCCAGCAGCTGCTGTGTCCTCGGCACCGCAAAGCCTTGTCCCCAGCTGCCGGCCACGCCACGGGACCCCCGTCCTGTGTCCAGGCACCCCCTCGCCGGCCCCTCCATGGGGTGATGACACCAGCCAGGCACAGCGGTGCCCTGTGCATCCTGGGGTGCCCCTGGCACCGCGTCCCTCCGGGTCCTTGGACGCAGCCCCTCCGGACGCCCACCCACGCCGGACGCTGGGAGAGGCAGGCGGATGCCGGGGCGGTGGTGGCTGCGAGCCAGGCGGCTCTGCCAAGGCACGTCCTCCCCTGCCCCAGAGGTGCTGGGAACCCGAAATCCGTGGGGCAGCCAGGCCCTGCCAGGAGCAGGAGCGCAGCTGAGCCCTGCGCTGGGTGCCGGGGGCAGCGGGGGACAGGAGCTCCCTGGCTGCGTCCCAGGGGTGGCAGCGTGTGCGTCCAGGGGGACCAGGTCACTTGTCCTCCCCATCCTGCCTGCAGGCAATGGGGGCTGCAGGTGGGGAAACTGAGGCAGGGGTCAGGCCTCAGGCACTGGGACCGACTGAACGGGTGTCCCCCGGCCTCCCTGCCCTGCTGCATGGGGGCAGTCTCAGCACCCTCTGCACAGGCCAGCCCCTGCACAGGGGGACGGGGCACGCGGGCACAGCAAGCACGGGTACAGGGCAGAAAAGCCCCGGAGGGGATGATGTGGGATGACGCTGGAGATGGAACAAGTGTGGGGACACTGGGGCACGTGGGACCCGTGTCGCTGCACCCAGAAAGGCGCAATGAGGACCGGCCTGGCCAGCAGCTGGTGCCCAGATCAGGAAACCTTCCCCTGCCAGGGGACTTGGGGAGGGACCGGGGTGGGATGGCACAGAGAGCATGGGGCAAGCAAGCAGAGTTTGAAGGACCAAGAAGCAGAAGAGAACCTGGCAGGAGCCGAGCGTGTCGCTGCAAGGTGGTGAAGCAGCCGCTAGCCACAGCGCAGACAAGTGCTGGGCACCTGCCTCGAGGTGAGACCTGCAGAGCCCGCGGCTGCTGGGGGCTCCCTGGCCACTGGCAGCCCCGGAGGAGACCCGACAGCTCCGGGCAGGATTGGTGCCCGAGCCCTGAGCCTGAGGGAGGAGCTGGACCTGGCACCGGGCACGTTCAGCCGGGGGCAGTGACAGGTTCTGGGGGGCTCAGCGAAGACCCCATGGATGGTCTGAAAGCGCCCGCCTGGCAGAAATGCAGCCGCTGCGTCTCTGGGTGCTCGCTGGGAAGGCCAGGAGGTGAACGAGCAGAATGTGCAAGAACTCCAGGGGCAGATAACGCCGGGTATGAAAGGGCTCTTTAATGCAGAGGGAGAAGTGCCGAACATGAGCCCTTGGCTGGGAGATGAAACCTGACCGCTGCCGCTGGCACCGCAGCGCTCCTCGCGGAGGGTGAGTCACGGGCTGGCCCTCGACCCCAGTGCAGGGGGGTCTCCATTGCTCCCACACCTCCCGACCATCCCGCAGGCCTGGCCAGAGCGTCGGCTCAGCCCGGGACGTGCAGGGGGTCCCCTGAGGGCTCTGCAGGCCCTGCAGGTGGCATGGAGCCCGGGCAGTGGCGCAGGGCAGGACCGCGGGCTGTCCCCATGCCGTGCCTGGGTGCCACGCTGGGGCTGCTGCTTTGGCCGAGGCGGGTGCTGGCCCCAGGCGGCTCGGCACGGGGCCATCCCCACGCCAGGAGTCTCCCTCTGACTGCTCCGCCAGCAGCCTGGCTTCTGCTCTCCCTCAGATGGCTGCTCTGGGCCTCGTGACTGCAGCATCATCTGCCTCGCTCAGCTCCCTCCCCGGCCCTGCCGCGCTCATCCTCACCCCCACCCTGCTCATTTCCATCCCCGGCGCAGCCATGCCTGCCTCCATCCCTTGGCCCAGCAGTCACCGCCTGTGCTGAGCCACCTTGAGGGGCTGCGGGCGGCCAGAGGCTGATGCCCCTCACCCTCAGCCAGGCCCTGTTCCAGTTCTGCAGGACCCCACGGTGTCAGTGTGGCCACCCACCAGCTCTGGGCCCTTGTGCTGCCAGCCCAACTCCAACCCTATCCCTCTGCACAGCGGCTGTGGGGCGAAGACATGGTCGGTGCATCCCGTCCCACCGCTCCACCCCATGGCCAGGTCCTTCCAGCGTGGGACGGATGGAGCCGGGCACACCTCCCCTGCTGGGGCGAGCGGTGCCGCTCCCTCCTGTAACCAGACACGGCCACGGATGGGAGAAGCCTCCCTGGGGCGAAGCAGCGCTGCCGGGGCCGGGAGCCAGCGACAGAACCGGAGCAGCCCCGGGCAGGCCGGTCCCCGCGGGGCCCCGCAGGCGGCGTGCCAGCTCGTGCCGGCGGCGCTGCATCCTGCCTGGGCAGCACACGGGCACGGCACAGCAGCGTGGGGGCTGGACAAGGCGGGCAGTGGGCACGGCGGGCAGGGCAGTGCTCGGGCACGGCAGAGCCTGAGGCTGGGGGCACCCCTGGGTGCCCCTGTCCCCCCCTGCCCCAGCAGGGTGCCCAGCCCCACGGCCCTGGGCTCGGGGAGCTCTCCAAGGAGCAGCCCCCGGCCCCTCTCGGGGCAGCCCGTGCCAGGGCTCCGGCACCCGCCCAGCCCAGCAGTGCTGCCTGAGGGGCAGGGGGAGCCGCCGGGGCTCCGGGCTGGGCCCGGGGCCTCTGGGCCTGGCCCTGGGCACCGCTGAGCAGAGCCCGGCTCCGGCCTCTCCGCACCTCCCTGCGGGTACTGACGGCCATGGGGGAGCTCCCCCGGAGCCTCCTCTGCTCCAGGCCCAGCAGCCCCAGCTCTCGCAGCCTCTCCTCACAGCACGGGGGCTCCGGGCCCGGCAGCACCCTGGGGGCCCCGGCCTGGGCTCTCCCCGCTGGGCCCAGCTCTCTCAGTGCTGGGGGCCCAGGACTCCCCAGGACTCCCCAGGACTCCCCAGCGCCCAGCAGAGGGGCAGGATCCCCCCCCCCCCCCCCCGAGCTGTCCCAGTGCAGCCAGGACACCACCAGCCCTCTCTGCCCAAGGGCACGCCGCTGGCGTGGTGCCCACCAGGATCCCCGGAGCCTTCCCTGCCGCCCAGCCAGCTGGCACCCAGCATATGCCGATGCCCGAGGCTGTTCCCCTGCCCCTTGTGCACTGCAAAACCCGGAGCAGCTCCGGCACCAGGGCCGGCACCAGCTGCATGCGTCCAGCCCAGCACCCTGCCCCTGCCAGGCACAGCCAGGAGGGGACAAGGGTGAAGGGGCAGAGGCCGTGCGGCCCCTCACCGCACCATGCACACACACCGCCGTGGCACATGCAAGGCTGCCATGCAAAGCTGCACAAGCACCGGCGGATGTGGCACGTGCCGGGCACACTCGCATGCAGGCTGGGGCACAGCGGCACCGCGGGGCACCCGCACGAGGACACCGCTCCTACCCTGCCCACCCTGCTCACGGAGGGGAGGAGGAGGGAAGGCAGCCGCTGGTCTGATCAGCAGCCCCCCACCCCAAATCCCACATGGCACGGAGCCCTTCCTCCTCCTCCTCGTCCTCCTTCTTCTCCTTCTCCTCCTTCCTCTCTTCCTTCTCTTCCTCCTTCTCCTCTACCTCTTCCTCCTCCTTGTCTTCCTCCTCCTCCTCCCTCCCTCCTCCTCTTCTTCTTGCTCGTCCTCCTTCCCCCCTTCCTCTTCCTCCTCCTCTTCCTCTTCGTCACCCTCTTCCTCCTCCTCCTTTCTCCTCCTACTCTTCCTCTTCCTCCTTGTTTTCCTCCTCCTCCTCCCCCTCTTCCTCCTCTTCCTCCTCCTCCCCTTCCTGTTCCTCCTCTTCCTCGTTTTCTTCCTCCTCCCCCTCCTCCTTCTCCTCCTCCTCCTTTTCATCCTTCCTCTTCCTCCTCTTCTTTCTCCTCCCTCTTCTCCTCCTCCTTCTCTTCCTCCCCCTCCTCCTCCCCCTTCTCCTTGTCTTCCTCCTCCACTTTCTCTTCCTCCTCCTCCTTCTCCTCCTCCTGCAGCAGTGCAGCCCAGCCAGGGGTGGCCGCTGCCCGCTTCCCCCAGGACGACATGCCGGGCAGGGGCTGGGGGTCCCCGTGGGCACAGCGGGACCCCGTGCGCCCGCACCCCGCCGCGGCCGGCCCTGAACGCTCAGGTCTTACTTTTCTCTGCGGCCTCCAGGAGTTTCCTCCTCCCGCGTTTCTTCTGGGGGTCGGAAGGGGCCAGCTCACCCTCATCGGCCGGGGCGTCCAGGCCCTCCTTGGGGGTGCAGCGGCCGTTCTCCAGCGCCCGGCCCGTCTCGCCGTCCGGCAGGCTCTCCGTCTCGTCCTCCTCGGGGCGCCCACCCTTGGGGCTCGTGCTGCCCTCTTCGGCGCCCTTCCACTGGGCTCCGTCCGCCTCCAGGTCCCCGTTGGGCAGCGGCTCGGCGGGGCTGGCCTCCGGGCAGGGCGGGGGGCACTTGGGGACGGCCGCGATGTCTTTGGGGGTGTCACTGCTTTCCACCTGCCAAGAAGGAGAGGGACAGGATCTGTGATGGGCGCGGGGACGCGACCGCTGGGCCACCCATCCATGGCACCCTCTTGGGGCTGCTGGCCCCATTGGTCCCTGTCCCCCGAATCCTCTCCCTTGCCACAGGCAGCATGGCATGTAGGGTGCTCGTGGGAGTGCGGCCCATGACCCTGGAGATCTGGAGCCAGATGGCCACTTGTGATGAGAAGACCAAGTTCCAGCTCCTGCAAATCGGGCACGTGAGGCTGCAGGGACTGACAGCACACCCCAGGAACGGGACGTGGCTAAAACAGCACCGCAGGAGCAGGAGACGCTGCCACAGCCAGCTGGATGACCAGGATGTGCAGCCACGGCACCCTCAGGACACACTGCCATGGACACACTGCTGTGGACCACCCCGGGACCACTACACACAGACTAGACTCTGTGAAGGCCAGTACACAAAGCAGTGAACCCTCAGCACCAGGATATGTGGACACGGCACCCACAGGACCAGGACACATGGACACGACACGCTCAGGACCAGGACATGCTGCCACGCAGCCATCAGGACCAAGATGCATTACCATCGCACTCTCAGGATCAGGACACAATGCCATGAAACCCTCGCAAGCAAGAAAAAGGCATATGGCACCACGAGGTCCTGGGTACTCTGTTGTGACACCCCAAGGACAAGGCAGAACACATGGCCTTGACGCAGTCAGGACCAGGACATGGGGACATGGCACCCTCAGGACCAGGACATGCTGCCACAACACTTCAGGACTAGGACACACTGCCACGACACCGTCAGGACACAAACAAGCTCCCATGGCAGCATCAGGACCACGACACAACACCATGGCACCCTCAGGACCAGGACATGCTGCCATGGAAAGCTTAGGACCAGGAGATGCTGCCATGACACACTTAGGACCAGGAGACACTGACATGGCAACCTGAGGACAAGACACAAGGACGAGAAACTACAAGGACCAGCACAGACATGGCATGCTAAGGACCAGGACAAGATGCCATTGCACCCTCAGGACCAGGAAGCAATGCCTTGGCACCTTCAGGCCCAGGACACAGCACCATGACATCCTCAGAAGGAGAACACAGCGCTCTGGCTCCCTCAGGACCCAGACATGCTGTCACGACACCTTCAGGACATGGAGACATATCCATGACATCCTTAGGATCAGGAAAAACTTCCACGGAACCCACAGCACCTGGACCCACAGACACGACACCCTCAGGACAAAGATACAGTGCCATGGCACCCTCAGGACCAGCAAACAGTGCCATGGCTCCCTCAGGACTAGGACAAACTGCCACAGAGACCTTAGGACCAGGACACAAGGCCACGACACCCTCAGGACGAGGACACACAGCTGTGGAACCCTCAGGACCAGAGCACAGATCCGTAGCACTGTCAGGACAAGGGAGCCCTGTCATGGCAGCCTCACAGGACCGGGACACACAGCCATGGACTATCAGGACCAGGACACACAGCATCATGGCAACCTCAGGATCAGGACACAGGCCATGACACAATCGGGACCACGACAGGACAGCATTGCACCCTGAGGACAAGGAAACAATGCCTTGGCACCTCCAGGTCCATGACACACCAGGTTATGGTACCGTGGCTCCATCAGGACCAGGACACAAGGCCACAGCACCCTCGGGATGAGGACATGCAGCCATGACACCTTCAGAACCAGGACACGCTGTCCTGACACCCTCAGGACCAGGACAAGCCACCGTGACACACCCAGGACCAGGACAAGGTGCCAGGACACGCTCAGGAGCATGACCAAACGCCATGAAGCCCTGAGGATTGGGACACATGTCCATAGCACCCTCATTACAAGGACACAACACCATGACACTCTCAGGACCACGACACAATGCCATAGTACACTCAGGACCAGGACTAAGTGCTGTGACACCTCCGGGACAAGGACACACAGCCATGGCACTTTTAGGCCTAGAACCCAATGCCACGACACTGTCAGGACCCAGACGTGCTGCCATGGCACCGCTGGGACATTGCCAAAACACGGTGACACCCTCAGGACCAGAACACAGTGCCATGGCACTCTCAGCACTAGGACATGCTTAGTACCAAGACACAAGGTGGTGGCACCCACAGGGCCAGGACACGCCTCAGTGGCACTCTCAGGACCATGGCACAGCATCATGACACCTGCAGGACTAGGACACGCTGCCGTGCCCTCAGGACAACGATATGCATGGCACCCTCAGAACCACAGCACACTGCTGTGACAACCTTGTGAGCAGGACACAAGGCCACGGCACTGTCAGGACCTGGACACTCAGACGTGACACCCCCAGAACCAGGACACACAAACATGACACACGTGGGACTGGGACACACAGCCACGGCAGCCTCAGGGCCACCGTACAACGTCACGCTACATTCAGAACAAGGATAAACTGCCATGGCATCAGCAGCAGCAGGACATGGCATCATGGCACCCTCAGGACCAGCACACATGGCCGTGACATAGGACAAGACACAGGGAGGAGATGCAGTGAGGACCAGGACACGCTGCAATGGCACCCTCCAGACCAGGAGGCACGGCTGTGGAACCATCAGCACTGGGACACTGATAGCACCCTCAACACACTGCCATGATACACTCAGGAGCAGAATAAAAGGCCATGACAACCTCAGGAGCATAACACAATGACATGACAACCTCACAAACAGGACGTAGCACCGTGACAGATCAGGACACGCTGCCATGGCACCCTCAGGAGAAGTACACACTGCCATGGCACCCCAGGACAACACAGTGCCATGGAACCATCAAGATAAGGACACGATATCATGACAACCTCAGGGCAATGACACGTGGCCATGTCACCCTGAGGAGAAAGGCACACCACCATGGCACCCCCAGAACCAGGACTCACTGCCATGACACTGAGAGGAGCAGGACACACAGCCATGGCACCTTCAGTAGCACGTCACCTTGCAATGACAGGGTCAGGACACGTCTGTGATGTGCGCAGCACCAGGATACGCTTTGGTGGCACCGTGAGGAGCAGGGGACAGTGCTGTGGTGCCATCAGGACCAGGACCCGCAGCCAGGCCAACCTGAGGACATATGGCCATTACGCCCCCAGGGTGCGGACACACGGCCATGGCAGCCTCTGGGCCAGGACATGCTGCCACAGAGCCACCAGGACCAGGCCGCATGGCATGTGCCAGATGGGGACATGCTGCAGCGAGTCCTCAAGACCTGGGAACGTGTTTGTGTGCTCTGTCTCTGGCTGGGATGGAGTTAATTTTCTTCACAGCAGCTCACAAGGTACAGTGTTTCAGAGCTGTGCCCCTGCTGATGCTGGCAGCGCGTGGACTTTAGCCGGGGCCGACCAGCACCGACACAGCGCTGAGGCCATCCCTGTTCCTCACACAGCAGCTTGGGGGGGCACCACCAGGCAGATGACCCCAACTAACCGGAGACCTGGAGACACAGCGGTGTGCTCAGCCATGCGAAGGGAGAGCGGGCTGTAGGAGTTAGCCATCCTCGTGCCCAGAAACTGGTTGGGCATCTGCGGGAGGTGCTGAGCGAGAGCCTTTGCACCCCTACTTTGGTTTTCTTTCTCTCTTCCACTCCTTCATTTACTAAACAATTTCTACTTGACTCACAGGATTTCTTGCTTTTACTTTTGCTTTCCACTGGTGGTGGTGGTAAGGGTGAGCAAGTGGCTACATGGTACTGAGCTGCCTGCAGGCATTAGCCCCAACACCATGGCACCCTCAGGACCAGGGTATGGTGCCACGATACCCTCAGGACCAAGACAAAAGAATGTGGCACCCTCAGCAGCAGGATACACTGCAAAGACACCTCCAGGAGGAGGACACGTTGTCGTGGCACCATCAGGACCAGGACACACTGTCAGCACAAACAGAAAAAGATGTGACAGGATGGGGACCTTAATACACTGCCATGACACCCTGAGGACCAGGGCCCACTGCCACAGGAACCTCAGGACACGGACTTAAGGCTATGCCAACTTCAGAACCAGAAAACAAAGATGTGTCACCATGAGGACGATGACACGCTGCCATGACACCATCAGGACCAGGAGACGTGGCCATGGCACCCTCAGGACTGGGACAGAATGCCAGGACACTGTTAGGACAAAGGTGAAAGCATCTGACACTATGAAGACCTGGATATGATGCCCTGACACTCTCAGGAAGAGGATGTCACACCGATGTGACACCATCAAGACCTGGGCACACTGCTGTAACCACCCCATGGACAAGGACACAATGTCATATCACAATCAGTACAAGGACACATTTTAGTGTGACCCTCAGGACCTGGACAGATGGCCATGACCAAGAGAAAAGTCTGCAACACTGTCAGGGCCAGGATACACTGCCCAGGCACCCTCAGGACCAGGACACACAGCCATGGCCACCTCGGGACCTGGACACACAGACACTGACACCTGCAGGACTGTGACACAGGGACACGACACCCTCAGGACCAGGACAGATAGCTGTGGCACCCTCAGAATCAGGACACAGCACCTTAACACGCTCAGGACCATGACACACTGTCATGATACACTCGGGAGAAGGACACGTGGATGTGACACCCGCAGGAGTATGACACGCAGCCATGACCCTTGCAGAACAGGGACACACAGCCATGGCATCTTCAGGACCAGCAAACACATCCATGGCACCCTCAGGACCAGAACATGCTCCCAGGGGACCCTCAGGATGAGGACATGACCATGATGACACTCTCAGAACTAGGACACTGCAGTGGCATCATGAGGCCAGGACACACTGCCACGAATCACAGGGATGGAAGCCACATCGCAGTGACAACTGCGGGACCAGGATGTGCTCCACAACACCTCCAGGGCCAGGCACAACAACATAACAGCCTCAGGACCATAGTGCTTGGACCCGACGCCCTCAGGACCAGGACTGACTGCCAGGATGCCTCAGGACCAGGACACATGCGCATGACCAGGACACACTGGGACGACGCCTTCAGGACAAGGACATGGTGCCACCCTCAGGATGAGGACAATTGGCCAAGACACCCTCAGGAGCAGGACACCCCTAGGAGCAGGACACACTGACAGGAGAAGGTCAGGACCAGTGCACATTGCCGTGGCGCTTTCAGGACCAGAACACAAGGTCCTGGCACCATCAGGACCAAGACATGGTGCCATGCTACCCAGGGCATGAGGCCATGGCTCCCTCAGACACCGGACATAACGCTACGGCTCCCTCGGGATGCAGACACACAGGTATGACACCAGGTGGACAGGTCACAGAGCAGCGTGACCCTCATGACAAGGACAAACTGCCACATCATCCCCAGGACCAGGTCACACAGCCCTGAGGCCCTTGGGGCCACAACAGAAAGCCAAGACACCCTGAGGCCCGGGACATAATGCCACCAAACAGTCTGTATGAGGACACACTGCCATGACACCCCCGGGACCAGGACGTGCTTCCCTGGCACCCTGAGGATGAGGACATGATGACATCGAATTCTCAGGACCTGGCCACGTGGACATGACACCGCTAGGCCCAGGATACATGGTCATGGCACTGCCAGGTCCAGGGCACACCGCCATACCACCATCAGGATGAGGACACACTGCCATGACACCCTCTGCAAGAGGACACGATGCCCTAACACCCTCGGCACACACCACGACGACACGCTCAGGACCAAGACGTGCTGCCGCAGTACCCTCAGGACCAAGACAGGCAGACTGCCATGCCACCCCTGGGACAGGCCGTGTGGCTGTGACTCCCTTAGGGGCAGGTTACATTGCCTGACACCCTCAGGCCCAGGACATGCTGCCACAGCACCGTGAGCACCAGGACACATGGCTATAACATCTTCAGGGTCAGGGGACGCTGTCACAGCGCCCTCAGGATGCAGATACACGACCGTGACACCCCAGGGACCACGACACACTGGGATGGCACCCGGCTGTCCCGGTCCCCAAGGACCAAGGCTGGTGCAAGGCCTCGGCACGAGGCCAGCACCAGCCACCTCCCTCCTGCCCACCCTGTCACAGCGGGGCTGGGGACAGCGCTACGCGCACGTGCTTGTGCAAGGGACACGTGGAACCAGGGCCCACGACACAAGTGTGCGTGCGTGCGCGCGCGCATGACAGGCGGAGCTGGGCACTGTGGTGTGCGTGTGTGCATGTGACAGGAAGAGATGGGGCGTGTGACAACTGCGTGTGTGTGTGCATGAGCCTGAAACCACCCGTGACGTGTGCGTGTGGGTGTTCATACATGTACGTGCCCCACAGGCAGGGGCGGAGAACGCGCCATGCGCGTGTATGCGCTCCATGGGCAGGGACTACGCCATGTTTTTGAGTGTGCACGTGTGACAGGCAGGGCCAGGCCCTGAGACAACCCTGTGTGCACATGCGTGTGCACATGTGACACGGGGACATGGCCCACAGGGTGTGTGTGTGAGCAGGAAAGAGTGACAGGCACAGCCGGAGCCTGTGACGCGCTGGTGTGTCAGACTGACAGTGCCAACACCTCAGGGCGGGTGTGCGCGTGTGGCAGGCGGTGCCGGCGGCCGCAGGAAGTGTGCAGCCGGTCCTGGCTCGCGCGTGCAGCGACAGACCGGCGTGCGTGCGTGGGTGTGAGACTCGGGGGAGGACTGTCTGTGCTGGCACTTGCCGGGACGCTGCTCTTGCGCGTGAGCCCATGCGACAGACGGAGACGGCAGCGGCGCGAGCGCAGGAGACGGTGGGGCCGAAGCCGGCCAGGATGCGCGTGCAAGCGGCAAGCGAGGCCGCGGGGTCACAGGAGGCTTTGCTGGTCCCTGAGGGTCCGGGGGCAAAGCGGCCACAGCGGCGAGGGTGTGTGGACAGAGGCAGTGGGAGCAGAGTCAGAGCGAAAGGACCCAGCCCGGCTCGGCGGTTTCCGTGGCAAAGGAGAGTGAAAGTGCTGCTGCGTCACGGCGACATCCAGCCGGGTGCGCGGCTTGGCTGCAGTGCGGTGGGCTCAGCCCCCCCCGGCTCACCATGCGGCCTGGGCATGGGCTCAGCCCTGTCCTGTGGGCACAGCCTCGCTTCGTGCCAGCGTGGGACCCGACCCTGAGCGGCGGGGCTGGCGCAAGCCGCAGCTGGGCCCTCGCGAGGGGCCTCACACCGTCACCGGCCTCCCCACGGCCCCGTGCGCTGCCGGCGGTGCAAACCCCGGTGTCACCCCAGCTCTGCCAGCCCTGGGACACGGGCGGGCGAACTCCCCGAGGGCTGACACCCGCGGGTGCTGCCGCTGCCTCCCCGAGCCAAGGCGGTGGCACCCGGCTGTTTCCTGTGCTCCACGCTCGCCTCCGTGAGCCTGTGCACCCCGAGCCCTGCGCTCGCCTCCCTCACCGCAGCGCCAGCTCTGCAGGAGGCCTGGAGCCGCAGCAGTTTTGCTACAGCCCTGGGACGGAGCAGGAGGCCCCAGGCCTGCTCATGGCCCAGCTGGGCCTGCCCTGCCGGGGCAGAGCCCCCCGGTTCTGTGGCAGCGATGCCAGGAAGTGCTGGGGGGACGGGCGGTGCGCCAGGCACCTTCCCTGCGCCGCTGCCAGCGCCCACCTCAGGGTCCCTGCGGTGCCGGGGGGCAGAGTGCCCAGGGCCCGGGCGGCGCAGTGGGGAGCTGGCGGCAGGCACCGTCCTCCCCCTGCCCCCCAGCGAACTACACGTCCCAGGATGCACCGTTCGGTGGCGAGGAGCCAGGCGGCGAGGAAGCAAATGCCGAGCTGCCAGCCAGGCTTGGCGTGAGCAGGGTGCCCGGGCTGCGCTGCGCGCCCTTCCCCTGCCCCCGGGGGGGGCGCCTCGGATGAGGTGTGGGGTGGGAGCCCAGGCCTGGGGGGCACGAGGGGGCTGGCAGGTGACGGAGGGGCCTTTGCTCTCCCATGCACCCCACATTTGCACTGCTGCTGCCACCCGCTCGCCCGCAGCGCAGCTCCGCGGCCCAGCCACCCCCAGGGCGCAGGAGCCCCCTCCCCAGGCCTGCCGGGGGGGGCGAGGGGGTCCGCATGCTGCTTACCATCGTGCATCCCCTGCCGAGGGCCGTGCAGACCCCAGACCCCCGTCCGGCCGCCCGCTCGCAGGCGCCTCCTCGCCGCGCTCCTCGCTGCAGCGTCCCCACGGCGGGCGCTTCCTGCTCGCCCGGCCGCCGGCCCCGCTGCCGCAGTCACTTCCTCCGCTCGCTCACCCGCTCGCGGCCGGCCCCAGCCCCGGCGCAGGCAGCGCGGCCGGAGAGGGCGGCGGGGAAGGACGGGGCAGGCGGGGAGGCAGCTGCGCACAGCCTGCCAGCAGAGCCGGGAAGGAGGGGACGAGCCCGCGGCAACCCGCAGGGGGAGGAACGGGGCTGGAGAGGCGGGGGGGGGCAGCCGCAGGGTGCCGGGGGGACCCTGGCGGGGTCTCGCAGCGCCAGCTGTACCAGCAATGGGCTCAGGGATGCAAGGCAGCGCTCCCCAGGACCTCCACGCCATGCAGGGTTTGTGCTGCACGGGCCCCGCTGCAGTGCCAGTGCTGGGGGGGCAGCTGGAGCCAGGCTGGTCCCGCTCCCACTGCTCCCAGGGACGCGGCAACCCCTGGAGCAACGGCATCGCTTGTGCTGGGGCACGAGGACACCGCGTGCCCGTGCACCAGGGACACGCGAGCCACCACTGCCAGTCCTGGGGACGCCGGGCAGCCTCTCCCCGTGCCAGACGGCCACCGGCCCAGGCACAGCCCGGTCCCCAGGGCGGCCGTGGCCAGGCCTAGCAGAAAGCCCGTGCCACCGGCAGGGCGGAGGTGGCTCGCTGCTGCTGTGCCGCAGGAGAGCCCGGACAAGAGCAAGGGCGCGCGCAGCAGGACGAGGCTGAAGGACAAACCTCGCAGAGCCCAGCACACGGCCACCGCGCAGGCTCCCTGGAACCCGCAGGACTGCAGTGACAGGATTGTGGAGACACCAAGGTGTGCCAGCAGCATGGTGCCGTGCCCCGGGCGGCTCCATGGGGCTGGATGCAGCCACGTCCACAGAGAGACGCCGGGGAGCAGGGGGAGCCGCGAGGGGTTGGTGCCTGCACACGAGCCTCACGCAGGGTCTGGAAGTGATTATGTGGCGCACGCTCACGCTCCCCCTGAGCGTGAGGGGGACGTCCCCCTGCCACCTTTGCACCACCTGAACCACCACGGCTCGGAGCGGCCAGGGGATCAGAGCTGCTGGGGGGCAGAGAGCTCAGAAGGGGGACGGAGCGGGGTTCGGCGCGAATCAAAGCAGGGTTTGGGAGCTGCATTGTGTTCCTGTGCCCCCTGTAAAGGGTTGAAGGCAGAGGGGCGAGCAGGGGAGGCACGGGAACGAGCTGAGGGCCCACGTCCCTGCAGCAGGCCCTGTGGTGGGCAGTAAGGCAGCTGCTTCCCTGCTGTTCCCTGCACGCTGCCATCCCCCTGCATGGCCGTGGCGGCTGCTGCCCTCCCCTGGGGTCCGCAGCCTCCCGTCCCCTGCTGCCGTGCTGTGCACCCAGCCCCGCTCTCGCCTCCCGCTCGGGGCCTGCATCCTGGCTGCCGTGCCGAAAACAATGCAAGGGGCTGCGTGCGCTTCCCAGGGAGGAAACGGGAAGCGCCGACCAATGTGGTTTGGATTAGGCGGCGGCACGGGCTGGCGGGAGGCAGGGCCGCGGGGGGCTCGGCACGGCCCCGCTGCGCCCCGGACGGGATCTGGCCGCCCGCCCCCTCCCCACGCAGCCACGGCCTGCTCCGCTCCATGCGCCTCCAGCGCCGCGCCGGAGCCCAGGCCCTGCTCCAGCTCCTCCCTTGGCAGCCCCTTCCCGGCCGTGCTGCAGCCCTTCCCGCAGCCCTTCCCGCGGGCACGGCCGCCCCCTGCCCGCCTCCGCTGCAGGAAGCTGGCGTCACCGCACGCCCGCCGCCCCCGGCCCCCGCCAGCACGGCACCCGCCACGGGCAGGGGCTCTGCGGGCCGCGCGGGGCTGGCGGACAATGCCAGGAAGGCTGGGCGGGCAGGAGGGCCCCGCCGTGTCGCTGGGGGGTGCTGGGGGCTTAGCCCAGGGCGGGACAGGCACCACGTCCCCCTCCATGACAGCCTCCCTTGCACGACGGCCTCCCTTGCATGCTGGCCTCCCTTTCATCATGGCCTCCCTTGCACGACGGCCTCCCGGGACGTGACCGCACGGGCAGGGCTGAGCGTCAGGGCCATGCCCTCCCCGCAGGACCTGACGTCCCCTCCTCCTGCCCCAGCGCGTGCGAAGCCGAGCCAGGCGCTGGCGAGGGTCCGGGGTCCCGCGGCGGGGCGCAGGGGGTGGGAGAGGCAGCAGGGCCGGCACACAGCCAGCATGCTGTGGCACGGCAGCGTTGCTCCGTGCCTGCAAGGGGGGCTGTGCCACTGGGCCAGCTCCGGCTCCGGCACCGCTCCTGCAGCCCTACCTGGGTCAGGATGGGCCCCGTGGCTCTCCAGGCCCCCCGCGCCGCCGGCACGTCCTGGTGCTGCCGCTCAAGCATCGCTGCTGCCGTGCCGGGGAGGCGCAGGGGAAGGGGTCGGGGATCCACCCCGGCGCCCGTCCCCGTCCCCCGAGGAAGGCCTGGCCCGGCCGGCACTGCCTTCCTTCCCACCCACCCGCTTCCTCCACGCCGGCCGGCCCTGGGAACAAGCGCTGCCTTTCTCTGCGCTCCCCTCCCCTCCGCACAGCCGCTGGGCCCCCGCCAAGGACGCTGCTCTGCCGGGAGCGGGGCGGCCCCGCCGCTGCCGGGGCACACGCGCGGTGCCGGGGCTGTGCCGGGGACCTGTCCCTGCAGGGGGACAGGGGATGGCGTTGCTCTGCCACCCCCACGCACTGCAGCCAGGACGGTGCTGGGCACACACTGAGGGCACCTGGGACGGCTCCTGCCCGCTCCCCCGGCCGGCTGAGCACCACCTGGGAGTCGCTGCTGTCCGCAGCGCCGACCATGGAGACACTGTCTGGGGGTGTCCTGCCGCAGAGCCCCCCTGGGGCACCGGTCTCAGATCCACAGCATGGCACCGCTCGGCACGGCACGGCACGGCACAGCTCAAGGTGGCTTTGCTCCCCACAGTACGGCATGGCACAGCTCAGAACAGCACGGCACAGCAGGGGATGGCACGGCACGGCCTGCCAGCTGGTGCCGACACCGATACGCCGTGGTTCTTGTCCCCGCAGGGCGTCACAGGGGCCCCAGCTGGGTCCCCGCAGGGTCCCCAGCCAGGCGGGGGCCGCCTGCATGGTCCCGCTGGGAGCAGCGTGCTGGGGCAGAGCCTCCCTGCCCCGGGCCCTGCTCACCTGGCTGACAACGTCACCCCTCGGGAAAAATACCTCCGAACACCTGGAAAAACAAAAGGTCCGGTTACAGCTGCAGGAAGGGCTTCCCGCCCCCTCCCCGGACAGCCTCCGCCGGGTTCCCGGCTCTGCGCCCCACGTCCCCCCAAGTCCCGTCTGGGCTGGGGAGCCGGGGCAGAGCTCCCTGCCCCACCGACACACTGCGATAAGCAAGCCAGGAGCGCAAGCCCTCGGTGCCTGGACCCCCACCAGGCCCCGTATTTGCTGCGTCCCGAAGCGGTGCACCAGCCGTGGGGGTGCTCAGCACCCTTCTGCAAAGCGTCTGCCCAGCGTGAGCCCGGGGCCGGGGCCCCTCGGCCGGCCCCCAGGGGTTAACCCCCGCTCCCAGCGCCCCACACCGCACGCTGGCTCCTCTCCACCCGGGTCCAGCTCCTCCGGTCACGGCCTGGCCTCGCTGCAGGAGCCGGCACCGCGGGGCTCTCCAGCTGGGAGGATATTTATAGCAACCCACACCCGGCCGGGGCTTTCCCAAGCACAGCGGCGCTCTCCTGGCACTGCCCGGGCAGCCACGGGGCCGCAGGGCTCTGCCAGCTCCGCTCACTGCAGCAGAGCCGCTGGCCGCGCGGTGCACAGAGCGGGCACGGCGTGCGGGTGCCTGGGGACCCCCCTCGGAGCCGGGGCCGCTGCAGGCTCGTGCCACCTCCAGCCCCCAGCACCGGGCACCAGGAGGTGCCCAGCGTCGCGGCACTGCCGCTGCCACCGATGCACCCCAGGCTGGATGCGGGGACCTCCTGTCCCGTGGCTCTCCGAGGGTCGCCCCCTCCGAGGGTCAGAACCCTGCCGGTTTCCAGGCTCGGCCTGTTCCTGGACGGCTTCTCCCCATTTGTCCCCGTGCCAGTATTGTTCTTCCACCGCAACAGCTCCCCGCCCTCCCCGCGCTCACCTCCCACCCGCTGTATTTATAGCCGGCGCTCCGGCCCGGCCCGCGCCCCACTGCTCCCCCTCGCACCGCGCCTGCCCCACACATGGTCCCACCAGGCGAGGCCACCACAGCCCCACTGAGACTTTGGACGTGTCCGAGCACAGAATAAAAGCTTTTCACAGCCGCAAACCTTTGCAAAAAGTTTTTTCAGCAGCAAACGCTCCCCGTCCCTGCTTGTCTCCATGTGCTCCCCATAAGACTGCTGGCTTCCAGCCACGGGTGGCCCGACAGGAGCTCTGTCTCCCCCCACCTCCCGTGGGGGTGCGGGGACAGGGACGGGGCGCTGCCCATGCAGGCTGGGCACCCAGCCATGCTGGTGCCCCGAGGCCCTGACGGTGCCAACGCACCCCACCGCAGCCACGCGTGCACTCTGCGACAGCAGCGGCGGCTCCCCGGTGCCCCTCGCCACCAGCCCCACGCCCAGGGGGTCCGTGTGCCTTCCCGGTGGGGTTGTGGCACCCAGGGGAACGCCTGCCCCTGCCCCAGGCATTGAACCACGGTGCCAGGGTACCTGGCGACTGGCACAGCTCTGCCGGTCCCTTCCCACCCCAGCACCGGGTCTGCCACCACGCGCTCCCCAGCCGTGCCCACTGGCACGACACGTGCCCACGTGTCCCTGTGCCACCGCTCGTGAGGACAGAGCCACCACCTCGAGTGCTGCTGGAACAGGGTGCCCAAACCCGGTGCCCCACCAGGGCCTGCTGCTGCCTGGGCCCCTCCACCCCTGCGGCACCACCCCGCGGCGAGCCCCGCGGCGCTGCCCTGTGCCTTCCCCTGCGCAAGCAGCGCCGCGAGGCCGCTCCCCTGGGGCAGCCATTTCGACTGCCTGCCTGGGCAGGAGTGCAGGGACGGCACGAGCAGGGACGTGGGGACAGCCCTGCCCGGCACGGCTGGGTGCAGCACTTCGGCACGCAGCACGGCGCGATCCTGCCCAGCAGCGCTGCTCAGCTTGGAGCTCGCTGAGCCCCGCACCCATGAGATGCAGGCACCTGGACAGGGGCTGCGGCGGGGCTGGGGCGTGCGGGGTCGTGGCAGTGGGCATCGCCCATGCCGTGGGAGCTGGGGAAGCCAGCAGGGAGCTGGGCTCCGGGCAGCCACATTCCCCTTGTTATTGCAGCTGCTGGAGCGAGCCCCAGGGGCCGTCCCAGAGCTGTGCAGCACCGGGAGCTGGCGGGGGGGAGCGGGGCTGCCAGCCCCCCCGCACGGGGAGCAAGTGCACAGCGGGGCCTCGACCAAAGCGGTGCCGAACCCCGAGCGCTGCCAGGGCAGGAGGAGCTGGCCGGGGGCCGCGGGGAGGGGGAGGCGCTGGGGCTGCGGCAGGGAGGGCTCTGCCGGGGGAGGACACACTTCCCTCCTGCCGCTGCGCCGCTCTCGGACTTTCCTCCCGGCCGGAGGCACGCGGCTGGCGCAGGGAGGCGGGCCGGCCCGCGGCACGTCGGGAGCCGTAGTCCCGGGCCAGAGCAGCTCGCCCGGTGCGGGACGCCCACGGGGGGCTGCCCGCTGCCCCCGCCTCGCCCCCGCGCGCTCACCTGGGCATGCTTGCGCTTCCGCCCGGGCCGCCCGGCTTTCCTCATGGGCGTCCCCGGATCCTGCTTCTCCTCCTTGCTCTGGTTCTCCTCGGGCTCCTCTTCCCCCTGCGAGCCGGAGACAGAGAGGACGGTTACGCTGCCGGCCCTGGGGCTGCACAGACCGGGCGCCCGGTCACAGCTCCATTCCTGCTTGGTGCTGGGCTCGCTGGCACCCATGGGTGCCAATGGCATGCAAGGCACCTTGTGCTGGCCCTGCTTCGCTTGCATGAGCCCGGATCCTCCTAGGGGGCCAGGCTGGGACCCGCCACGACTCCCCACGCCCTTGGGGGGCTCGAAGGGCGAGCAGGACCTCTTCCAGGGCTTGGGGCCAGCCCTCGCCATGGGGCTGGGCGCACCGCCGTGGGGCCGGGCACCTCGGCCTGGCAATGCAGTGGGGCTGCAGCGCTCCTGCCCCGTGCGGCCTGCAGTGCCGCCACTTGGGGGGGACGCGCCAGCCACCACAACCTGCTGGAGCCCTGCACGTGTGGGGCTGGGGGCTCCTGCACCCCCCACACCCCACTCAGGGCCGTGTGGACCCCACGGCCCCCAGGGACACGGGCAGGCCGCAGGAGCCAGCACGCAGGCAGCCGCCTGCTCTTCCCCACCACCCGCAGAGCTTTGGGGGCCCCTTCCCTGGTCCCCTCTGGGCTCGGCCCCAGGAAAGGAACCGTCTGCCCGCGCCCAGCACCGCGGCACAGCCGGGGACGTGCCCGTGCCCGGAGAGGCCGAGGCGGCGGCGGGGGCCAGGGTGGGGCCTGGCGCGTCCCGCGGTGGCGGGGAGCATTTCACCTGAGCCCCAGAAGATCTCGGCCACGGCCAAGGCAGGAAGAGGCCGCGGAGGGGGGAGCGGGGAAGGCGGAGAGGCCGGCGGGGGGGCGGCGAGGGAGAGGCCGGGGAGGGGATGGGAGCTGGCAGCCAGACAGCTCCGACATCCAGCTGCACTCGCCCGGCCCCGGCTGCATTCCTGCCCGGGGGCTGCCCGCGGCACGGGCACTGCGTTTGGTGCCCGCAGCACCGACGGTGGCACCCAGCACGGGCCGAGCGGGGCTGCCCAGCGGGGCCCAGCCTGCGGGGGGCATGTGCCGTGCCCCAGGGCCGGTGTCCAGAAGCAGCTCCCTGCTCTGAGCCACCCCCCTGCAGGCCCATGTCCCCTGCATGGACCCAAACTGGGCACGGAGAGAGGGCTCGGAGCACCGTGGCTGGCTCCAGCATGGCGAGGCCAGGGGCTCGGAGGCTGTGAAGCCCATCTAGGATCCCTGGAGATCCCCCCCAGCCCTGCACAGCACCTGGGGCGGGTGTGCAAGGAGCCTGCCTGGCCTCGGCCCTGCCCTGGCCCCGCACCACAGCCGGGAAGCCAGGGCAGAGTGGGCAGGGGCCGCGGCACGGCTCTGCAGCACCCGGGGGGCTCCTGCCCGGGGCTCGGAGCTCCACGCGGCCCCGATCGGGAGGTTTTGGGACAGGTCCAAGGACGACGTCAGGAGCGCGGTTTGAGCACAGTCCCGGCACAGGATCCGAACGGGGTCTGCAGAAGCGCCGCGAGCTGCCCACGGGTTTCTGTTCCCCCTGAAGCCCCTCTCCTTCCACCACGGTACCAGCACGCCACGGCTGCAGCGCTGGCACCGGTCACGTCTGTGCCATGCTGGCCCCAAACACCAAACGTGCCCTTGGGATCTCTCCCTGGTCTGTGCCAGCCCCACACTGACTGGGGTCAGTGTGGGACCTGGTGCTGGCACAAGCACAGGCGCACACAGGGCTCACAGCGCTCCCAGCCAGGCCAGCTCCAGCCTCGGGGGCCACAGGGTCCCCAGCAGAGGACGGGGGACTGGGGAGAGCCAGCTCCTTGCAGGCACTCATTCCCCATGTCTCTGGCTCCGTGCAATGCCTGCGCCAGGGAGGAGCGTGCCGGGGAGACCGTGGCTGGGGGGAGCGGAGCTCAGCCCCCCCGGCCGCGGCCGCGGGAGCGCGCCTTGCCAAACCACGCGGCGCTGCACTTTGTCCCAGCTGGAGCCGCCCCCGGGCACGCAGCTCCGTTCCTGGAGAGCGGGGCCGTGGCGGTCCCGGAGCGGTGGGCGCCCATCCCGGCAGTCAGGCCGATTTCTGGCCGGCCCCCGGTGGGAACGAGCAGCTCCCGGCACCGCGAGTGTTCGGGGACCTGTGCTGCAGACATGGGGCTGCTCACCCCGGTGCTGGCACGTGGGGGCCCGCTCGCCCAGCACTGCACGTGCTCCCGGCAGCGGGAAGGCCGCGGGCACGGCGAGCCCCACGAAACCCGTCCCTCTGGGCAGCCGCTCCGCGCCCACGTGCTGACTTTGGCCGGGCCAAAGACTCTGGGAGCCGGGCCGCGGCCGTGTTTATGCTGGATGTAAGGGAAATGTACAGCGGGGTGTCAGGCGCGCTGCTGGCACACGGGCCGTGCCGGCCGGCCAGGCCTGCTGCGGCGTGGGATCAGGGTGCACAGCGAGCTGCGGGAGGCTCCCTGGGTTGCTGCGGCCCCCAGGGCAGCAGCAGCGGCGCTGAGGCTTTGTTGCAATCCCCAAAGCGAGCCCCAGGCTGTGCCGGAGCCACGCGCACGAGGGTGCAGGGCGGGTGCAGTTCGCAGGGCCCCCAGGCAGTGCCCTCTCCCCCCTGGGGGGTGCTGCTGTGTCCTGCAGGGAGGGGTCTCTGCAGTGCCCCCAGCCCGGGCACCACGGAGCAGCCCTGTGGCTGCGATGCCTGCCCAGCGAGGCGGTGCTGGGCGCAGCGACCTGCTGTGGAAAGCAGTGGCCAGATCCTGCGGCTAGAGGTGGGATGCGCAGGGCCCCCCAGCACCACAGGGCAGCCCCCCAGCCTCAGTGCTCAGCCTGGGCCTCAACGAGGGCTCACCCCGCTCCCAGCGCTGCTGCACGCTGGCTCAAGGGATGCTGCAGCAAGGGGTGGTGGGGATCCACCCCAGGGAGAGCCCCCACGTGCACCCCACAAGCCGGCCCCACCGCTCTCTGCCCGGCCCTGTAAGCGTGGGGCAGCCCCGCCGTGGGGCTCAGCACCATCCCTGCACTGCTGGGCTGGGGGCACAGGGTCTGGCACAGCACCAGGGGGCTGCAGGGACCCCCAGGGCAGCGCCTGCACCCCG
>NW_026109790.1:0-25000 GCF_013377495.2 Cygnus atratus
TTTCCAAGGCAGCTCACAAAAGCTGTGAAACCAGAACCAGAGCTTACAAGGCCTCAGATCCCCAGATCAGCAGCTCCAAAAGTGCCCCAGAAAAGAATTTCCCTGGTTCTGCCCAAGCAGAATTTTTCTGCACATGCATAAAATCTCTCAGCCATTGGAGTAAAAACCTGAAAGAGAGGCTCAGAGCACATGAGCATCTCCAACCCCCCTGGAGGACACAGCCTCAGGAGGGACAGGCAGGACAGTAGCCGCAGAAAGACCATGACATGCAGAACCTTTCCCTGCCCAGACACAAGACTTTTGGAAAATAACCCAACCAAGCAAGGATGGAGCTGTTTTGATTTACATCAGATGACGATGAGTCCCTTGAAAATCAGTTCCAGGTGAGCTGTGTGGAGCTGCCCAGAAGTTGCTCGCTAGTTTCTCCCTCCCTCTGCCTCCACATTCCTTGGTGCCAAAACACGTTGGAGCTGAGGATTCACAGGCCACGCAGAACAGCTCCCCTGGGAGGAGCCGTTCCACACATGCCTTCCCAATCAGCTCTCCCAGCAGAGTGGCAATGTGTAGAAACCAAATTGGTCATCACTGGCAATTGCAGAACTGGACAAAAATAGCAGAAAAAAAAATTTCACAATTTCCTGCACATTTTTTCTGATTGTTCCACAAAAAAAAGACGTTGGGTTGTCCAAAAGAGAAGAATGGTTTTAGCAAGCAAAACAACAGTAATCACCTGCTTTGCTAAGTGTTTGCAAATACCATAAACTGTTTTTCTTAGCCAAATATCATTCCTTTCCACCACCATCAGCCACTTCACCCACTTACTCACTGTGACTAATGGGAGGGGAAAGAAATTGTTGCCTTTTTTTTTTCCAATGGAAAAAAAATAATAATTAAAAAAAAAAAAAAGACAATTTTAACTCTCAAACTTTCATTTTAGTTGGAAGTGCTCTCCTTGCCTCTTCTTTGCCCCCCATCCCCCGGATGGGTGACACCATCCCATCTGTGGCATGAAATCATTTGGCTTTGGTCACTTAAACATTTAGCAGTAGAAGATAGCATCTAGCTATATCCTCTCTGGCAAACAGTCAGTGGTGGGACAGGATCTTTAAGTTCAAAACACTTCTCTAAGACAATCAATGTTCCTGGACACATCCTTCATTAATTCTCAATTCTGCTAATTGAGTTGCCAAAGCTGTGTTGGAGGGGGGGAATTGTTTATATTTATTTCTTTCTGGGTTGTAGACATTGCCAGTAGAGTCTTCAAAATAAGAAAAGAAAAACCCTCTGACTCGCTGCCCAGAAACTCAATCCCAAAAGCCTCCTCCCAACCTCTGTTTACAAAATTATAAGCTTTCTTTGTCCTAACCATTTTCCTGTTACAATAATATTCTTCATCTTCTATCTGACTTTTTTTTTTTTTTGAGCATGGAAAATATGATTTCATTGTGAAAGGATTTCTTATGAATCAATACAGCAAAGAGAACACAGAGATGTTTGCAGTAAATCACCCTTGAAGCAGAGACATGTAGAAAATGAGTTACAAGAACAAGTAGATAATCCCAAGCCATTTCCAGATGGAAGGAGGTTATATTTTCCATACACTGTATCTGGTTTTTGTGTCACAAAACACACCGGTATTTATTTAAAGTATTTTTTTTTCTTGTACCGTAGGGTTATGATTACATGAAACGAGTTTCCAAAAATTACAAAAATTGGCCTCCTTCATGTTACAAATGGAAGAACTGAGATACTGAGTTCAAACCAGCTAAGGTTTTTGGAGTTAGGAGCCGAGTCCAGCAGCAGAAGTCTGACTTCCACCCAGCGAGGTTCCCTCCGTTGCTGGAACGGCCATGACCAGCTCAGAGCTCTGATTTTCCAGTGCTTTGCAACTTTGTTCACCCACTGCTCCCTGGCTGGCAGGGACCATGTTTGGAGGTAGGCAGGCTTGCTTCTCCCCTTCCGTAAAGTGAACTCTGTCATCACCATCTCCTCAGAGAAGGCTTGGCAGGACCAAGCTCCTGGCGACCGGAGAAAGCCGCTGAGTTCTTGGAAGCACTGGACTGGGAGCAGCCTGTCTGAGCCATGCACCAAACTGGGTGTTAGGTACCGAGCTGTCCTCCTAAAGCGGAGTCATCTGAAAGATATTTGGAGAGCGTCTGGGTGGAATCAGGACTGGCTGCTACCCAAGGGACTGAGGTACGTCCTCCGAGCAATCCACTCCACCTAAAACCTAGACAGGTAAATTAGGGAACTACCACATCACCCTTCCAAGAACTCCCTGAGACCTGAGAAGCTGGTGGAAAATCATCCCATGGGCTCTTTGTTGAACCGTGGTTCATGAATGCTGCAAGGCAGCTGAGAAACCAATGGCTGTGGTAGATGCAACCTCAGATGTGCAAGCAAACAAGCAACCTGTGAAGAAATAAATGTAAAACCAGACTTCTCAAAGCTGAGTCTAGCTGTGGGTGGGCAGCACACAAAACCCCCTGTGCAGACATTTTGGGTGTCATGTTCCAGAAAGGGGAGAGGGCCCCTGAGTTTTAACTCCCGTTCGTGCAACGTTCCCAGTAAACTTGTCACCTTCTGCTCACAGTTCTGCTGAACTGAAGGGAGTCTCCAGACAGTGCTCACAGTCTGATTGCGACCTGATGCCTCCTGTGCCCTCACCAGCAGCACAGAGCATTCAGCCCAGCTGCAGGGTGTGCCACGCCAGCCTCTTCCCTTACTCTGTAGATAGACAGAAATGAGCAAAACAGGAGCTGGATCTGCAGTAAGCCCCCTGGCCATTCCCCTGCTGTGAATTCCTAGTCCTAATTGCACTGACAGCGGGTGGAACCTGCACCTGCTTGGAGATCAGGGGTTTCACACTCAGTGCAAGCTCCTGAGGGCACGACAAGAAGTCTCCAGTCCCAATGGGTCACCGAGCAATGGGAATAGTGCAACCAGTGCTGAGACCCCTCTCTGTGAGGCTGAGGGAGACCCTTCACCTTTCTGATGGCTGGGCTGCCAGGGCTCTGTGTGCACCGGCTGACTGCTTGAACCCTTTTTCTTTATTTATTTATTTTTTATTATTTTTTTTCCGGGAAAAGCTGGCACTCCAGTTATTCCAGTGCTCCCCTGCCCTTAAAAACCTGCCTTTCTTCTAGCGTGTCAAATACTCCGGTCTATATGAGGAGCAGCAGCAAGCCTGGAAAGCTGGCCTGGGGCCGGGAGAAATGTCAATAGGAGAGGAAGTATCTGTCACATACACACACACGAGGCTCCATCAGCCAAGTCATCTTTGGCCTGCTGCTCTCTCCTCCTGCTCTCGGCAGTCCCATCGGTAGGGACCGACCGACCTCTAGTGGTGTGAGCCCACAGTGCTACCAAAAGCATCCCGGGCTGGGAGGAGGCTGGATCCACAAAAGAGCAGCTTCCAAGTGCAGAGTTTTCTCCCCTGAAGAATGCAAGGTCCCACATGGGTGAAGACATCTGGGGAGAGGCAGGAGAAGCTGGCACTGGGCCTCCAGAGACAGCAGAAAAGGGACAAAATGGGTGGGAGAGGAACTGGGGGAAGCAGCCCCGAGGGCTCGGGTCACCAGCGTTGCCTTGGGACCTGCATTACCAACCCCTCAGCATCCCCACCTGGAGCTCCCCAAGGTCTGGTGGCTCTGAGATGACTTTTGGTCAAAATGATGTGGGAGAGAGCAGAGATGGGGTAGCAGGGTGCTGACACTGGAGGGGGGTTGTGAGGCCGGGTGGCCTGATCGTTAGTGTCCTTCGTTCTCATCCTTCACAGCACATGGTGACTCTTCTTCTGTTTGGGCAGCAGTTTCTGAAGCTGCTGCAGAGGGGATATCCCCCTGTTTCCCAGCAGTGTGAAGAGGAAAAAATCCAGGAATGAGTACCAGGCCCTATAAAAGCTCACAGTCGAGCTCTTTTTCTTGCTGGAGGGTGTGTAGGATCTCCCTCTCCCCGGGCTGGGGCTGGAGCCAGGGGCCCTTGGGAACAAGGGACAGACATTGCTTGCAACCCATCAGGCCAAGGCGGAGGGCAGCCTGCCTGAGCAAGGCTGAGGTTTCTCTCACATGGAAGTGTGAGCTATAAAGATGTGTGAAACCCTATCCCCAGCACTATCCATATCAAAGGGTTCAAGGGGGGGTCTGCTTTAAAATAGGACCTTGGCACGGGTTCCTGCTTCTCCTCACGTCTTACTGAGCCAACACCGTGCCAAAATGTCAGCTTGGCTGCTCCACATGTCCCAGGCATCCCTGGCATGTCCTACAAAGCTTTCCGGTGTTCCCAGGGAGATTGCTGCCTCCACTGACAGCCTCGCCCAGCTCCTCTCAGTGGAGGCCCTGAGCTCCATCTCCACAGCCGAGGAGCGAGACTTGGCTGAGGTGCCAGAAAGAAGGACTGGGGACACGCACGTAAAGGTATTTTGGGGACAGCGTTGGCCAAACCGTGGGCTCAATCCAGGCTGTCTCAAAGGGAAGAGACTGCAAAGACTATATCCTGAGTCACCACAACCATTTTCTCCCACCCCACCCTGGATTTTTTTCCTCATTTTTGCCCCTCTCATTTTGGTGCACTTGTAAAATCCCAGCCCAGAGAGGGAGCCCACATGAGCAAAAGCCTTTCCAGATTGCCCCTAGGCTGGTGGGTGAAGTTGCCCCCTGCTCTCCCAGCTGGAAGGAGAAGCTCAGCAGAGATACCTGGCAGAAAAAAAAATAATAAATTTAAAAAAAGAAAAAAAAAAGGAGACCTCTTTAAAACTAAACATGTTTGCCAAGCATCTCCAATGAAAACAGACCGCTCTCACACAAGCCACCCCACAGGCAGCAAGGAGTCCGGACACCCAGCTCCAGCCACAAATCACTCTTCTCCTCTCCCTCCTATCTCTGTCAAGCAGCTGCAGTGTGTCCCAGCAGAGTTCTGCTGCAGAGGAGCTGAGGGCGCTGCCGAATTCTTGCTCCAACTCAAATGCCGGCTCCCTGCTGCATGCGGATCTCATTAGAGCCTGGCTCTTCTGGCAAGGGCTCTGTGCACAGTCACGAGAAGCTGCTCACTGGTGACTTGTTTCATCCAGTTATTGGAGGCTCGAAACAATGAGCTTGCAAATATTGCATTCCTCCCCTTCTCTTTTCCTTTCTTTCTCTCTCTCTTTTTTTTTCAAATGAGGAATGAGGGGGGAAGTAAAGAGTGGGTAGCACTGGAGGGTGGTGTTAGCAGAGGTGGGAGAAAAAAGATCAGAGGGGTATTTCTGCCCTGCAGTGAATACAGATGCCTGTGAGTGTACCTGTGCGTGCCTCACAATGTCCCTCTTCAGGGACTGTCCCAGCTGTCTGACACCATTACCAGCTCCTCGTATAATTACAAACTCCCTGACTCAGGGAGGAAAACCGGGAGCAGGACCCCTAGCATCACCACAAGAAAGCTGCCACAAAGCAGATGCCAAGGCCACACAGCTGTCCCACTGTCCTCAGAACAGGCACATCCCTCCTTCCCTTCAGCCCTCTTTCTCTCCTAAGTGTGTGAATGAGGCTGCCTTGCTAAAACACCCGCCTGATTGCACTTTGCCTGCTGTATACGTCAGCCCCCTGGGGACTCCTCTGGGCTCCATCCCTGAACATGCACCCAGGACCTTGTGTCTGCCCCCTTCATCCCTGATGGCCAAAATCTTCTGCTGGGAGCCCTGGTCCTGCAGGATCCAAGGCTGCACGGTGCTGCTGGAGGGGTGGGAAGGGTCTCCAGCACCGAGGGGTTTCACAGGGGCATTTTGCTCAGGTGAGAGGCAGGCAGGGTCTGGCAGAGGCTCTGAAGACCATGCAAGCCTGGGGCCAGCACCCTCAAGGTGCCCCTGTTGTCTCAGCCCTACAGCCACGGGGCAGGCTCCAAGCCCCTTGACCCCAACAATACCCAACCCCACCTGCACCTGAGCCTGCCCCAGCATCACAGAGGAACAGGAGCAAAATCTGGAGGTGGGCTGCAGGAGATGAGCTACAGGAGAAGGTGGCTGCAGGCGAGGAGGCCTCACCTCCTGCCCGGCCCTCTTTGGGCATGCGTCAGTCCCAGGCCTCCATCACTTGGAGGCACATCCCTGTAGATGGAGCCAGAACCTCACAAGGCAGAAGGACAGCCCAGTCCTGCCCATCGCCTTTCTCCAAGGGACAGCCCAGACCTCCTGCAGGCCGCCCTGCTCTAGCTCAGCCCCTCTCTCCCCTCGAAGACCTCCAGGGTTTCACCTCCACTCTCTCTCTAAGTAAACCCACCATGTCATACTATCCCTCTTTGTTCAATATTTAATCCCAAATCCCTTTGTTGCCTTTCTCTGTCCACCATGGACATGGAGAATGGGAAAATGCTGCCCCACAGACCTCCCACCAAGCAGTAACACCTTCCTGGGATGGTGACCATGCCCCCATAGCTATTTCTGGGGGGGCTTTTCTCACCCACAGCCCTGTAATGGACCTCCCCAGGCCCTGCTGGGATGGGTGGTGGCGCTCATCCTTGTCTCCTGCAGCCAACTTGGTCCCCTCCCAGAGAAGGCCACAGGGCATTTTTGGGGTGCTGTGCTGCTCAGACCCAGTCTGTGTGCCCAGAGGAGCCCCGTGCACTTGGGCAAGGATCCAGTGCCCCTCAGCCCATGGGCTGTGGTGTCACCATCGCACGCTGTGGCCGAGCAGCCGAGGGATGCAGAAATTCAGCAGCAGCATCCCAGACACCAATGGCAGGGCTTGCAGCCTGCAGGGAGGTGCTGCCCCTCACATGCACAGCCAGGAAAGCTCACGTGTGCATGCACACGTGTGTTGGTGCCAGGGCAGGCTTTCTAGCACATTCCAGTGGACTCAGCACCCCAAGGCTGGTCTTCACGTCGCATCCCAGTTCATCCTGCACATGACACTGCAGAGCCTGGGCCAGGCTGGGAAATGGGATGTGGGTGCTTGCAAGGCAGGGATTTGGCATCATCCGTGTGGACAAATCCCTCACCTTCAGTGCTGTGTGTGTTGGGTGGCAAATGCAGGCTCAGGCTGGCAGGGGATGCTTGGCTTCAGTGGTTGCAACGAGAACGGGGACAGACAGGGTCCACTCTTTGCCAAGCAGGGTGAGGACGTGAGCGTGTTTGCCCCAGCCCAAACTTGAGGTTGGCTTTTGTCTGCATTGGATCTTTTCCATCCGTCCCACCCCAGGGATGCTGGCTGGTCCCAGCCTTTGCCCATACATGATGCTGATGAAAAGCTGGACTGTCACACCTTCTGTCCCCTTCTGTCACTCCTGAGGGGCCCCAGCACCCTTGGTAAGCCTGGGAGAGGGTGAAAGTAAAAGTAGAGAAGACTGCCCCATCCCCACCACTGGCTGCCCAGAGCCTGACCAGGTCTCCAAGCAAGTCAGCTGGAAATATTTGCCCCCTGTGAAGGCTTGGTGCCCCGAGCCCAGCTCATGGCTTCCCAGCAGCTCGGCTGTCCAGCATCAAGCTCTCTTCTGGAGGTGGGTGGCAGGGGTGGGTAAGAGCCCTCACCCCCTCCCACAGCCCCTCCAGAACCACTCCCTGGGTGGCCCTGAGCCTCCAGAGCAGGGACTGAAAAGAGAAAAAAATAAATAAAAATAAAAAATCTCTGCTTTAGGTATGTGAAGGAAGGGACGGGATAGGCACAGGGAGAGGCGATGGGGGCTCCTGGCATGGAGCTGGTGGGACTTGTCCCTGCTGGTGACACCACTGGCCTGGCCTGGGGACAGCGGCGAGCTGCAGAGAGGAAGCCCCCGAAACGCCTGCGCTGCACAACTCGGCAAAGGAGCACGGGTGGCAGATAAGAACATGTTGAGGAAAAACACAAACCAGAAGCTCCCAAGGAATTTTGGAAAGGAAATGGGGAATTAACTGCAGAAGAAAAAGGGGGGGTGGGTAGAGAGGGGAGGGGGGAAAGCACAGTGTTTTCTGGCTCGCAGCAAGCAGCCTGCCCGTGCCACTTCGGCACCCCTCGGTGCCTCCCGAGGTCCCCCCGAGCAGCCTAGCTCCAATGCACATTGCTTGGTGCGCACCCACAGCCCCACGGCTGGATTTGGGGGGGCCCAGAAACCATCCCCTTTCATCCCCTTTGCATTTTTTACCCCTCCTGCCTTTGCACAAGCCCCCCAGCACAGGGTCCCCTCCAAGCAGCCCCCTCCATCCGCTCCTCGCCCCGCAGCTATTTTGGAGAGAGGCAGGAGGTATTTTTAGTGCTCCCGGCTCCCAGGAGAAGCTCCGAGCCTTTGAGCCGCAGCAGCGCTGGCGCCAGAGAAACTGCCGCTGCTCTGGCTGATATTTCTTGTATAATTAAACTCAATCCATCCCGGGGGCCGGGTCTTGGCCACCAACTCAGCGAGGAGGGGAAGGAGCGGAGCCAGGGAGCTGGGGGCTGAGGGCTCCGACAGATGCTGGGAATTGCTCCGGCAGCAGCGCGGGAAAAGCCAGGGCTGCAGCTCCGGGGGGAGTCACTTTGTTTTAGCAGGCAGGATGGCTCCAAAAGGGGCAGCACATGGGGTTTGAGGGGTGCAGAACTCAGCCTGAACCATGACCTTGGCAAAGGCGAAAGACCCCCATGGGGTCTGCAGGGACCAGACAGTGGCTCGCAGGGGCACATCATCCATCACCCCCTCGGTGCCTGGGACAACCTAGGACAAAGCAGCGGGATGTGAAGAGCACCCAGTGCTTGCAGGGGCTCCCAGAAAGATGGAGACATCCCTCCCGACTAACAAAGGCCAAAAGTGGAGCTCGAGCCCTGTAGGCAGTCCTTGGGCTCCCTGGTGAACCAGCATCTGGAGAGCACCAGCTGCAGCTAAGGTTGATGAGGAGCAGCACAGCCCCCACGTCTTCCCACACCCACCGCCAGCCCCGAGCCTGCCATCGAGGAATGGGGGGGGGGGGCAGACTGCAGAAAACACAGCACCCCCAGCATTGTTGGTCTTTTTTTGTTGTTGTTGGTTGGTTGGTGTTTTGTTTTTCTGTTTGTTTGTTTCCCCCTGTGCAAAAAGAACAGAGCATTTCTTCCTGCACTCCCTTAAATTTCAGGCTACATTCCCAGCGATCCAGACACCGAGCTGGCATTCCAAGCAACAGTATATTTTATATAACTGATTTTCGTTTTTACCACTTTATAAAGCCATACAATGAACTGCAGAGAATCAGACATCTGTACAAAGGGGAAGATGAAAGCGGAGTCACATTCACACGCAGACATGGTGCGACCGAAGTCATCTTTACACGCGCGACGACATCATGGGCACAGAGATACAAAATATAACGTATTTTTCCATCTATATAAATACACAGAAATGGGCAAGTCTGAAAGTTTTAAACTGTTCATTAACACTGATTAGCAAATAAATTGGTAACGTTCCCAAAGTAACAAAGACAACAACAGGGAAGGAAAAAAAAAAAACATACAAAACACGGGATCCGCCAACAGAAACATTGGGTTGCTTCCTTTTTTCTTTTTTTTTTTTTCCTTTTTAAGGAAAAGAAAAAAAAATAGTAACCCCAAACCAACCTCGCAATTTGCAAAACAAACGAACGAAATCAAACAAGCCCCTGCGGGCTCCTTTGCTGTCTGATCTCCCTGCCTGCTCCAACGGGAAGGTATGACTTTTGCTGATGCTGCCGTCTGGGTTTTTGGGGCAACTGGTTTGTTACCTGCCCGGCCTGCTGGGTGGGGATCTGCTCAGCGCCGTCACACTTTGCGCTTCAGCTCGGGCTGTTGAACTCACTGGAAAAAGAAAAAAATCGATGCCTGGCAGCTGCAGCCAAATCCAGGTGGGACCTGGGGGCTGGGACAACGCCTGGGGCTGCACACGGGTGATCCCCCAAAATAGGTACTGGAGGCAGCGAGTTGAATGGGAGCTCCACATTTTGCCCGCTGCAGGCCCCCAGTGCCGGCTCCGCTCTGGGGCCCCCATTTGGGGACAGGCAACAAGATGAATCCCACGGGGAGCCTTTGTGAATGGGCAGCAAAAGGGACAGCAAAGGGAGGAGGGGGGTTCTTCTCCGAAGAACAAACCAACACAAAAAGGGCACGTACAACAAATTTACACAAACAAAAAAAAATTATATATATATATATATATATGGGGAAAAGTGCGTTTTTAAGGATATCTTTGGCAAGAATATATGCAGTTCTTTGTGCAGGAAGGAGGGATATGTTTGTGTGTGTGTGTGTGTGAGAGAGATAACATCCGGCTGCTGAACACGGCAGTGTGATTACAACGAAACATATGCTGGGCTTAACTCGCACAAGCTTGGCTCTCAAATACCAAATACTGCATCAAAAAACCAAAGAAAAACCAAAGAACCTTTTCCATCCCTTTCATAAGGAAAAATATCACTGCGGTGCTGGGTCCCCACTGGCCCCAGGCAACGTGAACTGAGGACAGAAAGGGGAGCTACACCTAAGAACGTAACTTAAAAAAAAAAGGAGCTAAAAGAAGAAAAGTGCCTTTAAAGGTAGCTGACAAACACCCGGCTACATCATTGGAAGCTCTGTGTTAAAAAAATATATAACCGTCGGGCGATTTTGTTAGTGTCCGAGGTTGGGATGCGGTGTAAATCTCTGGCTTCAGCGAGTGGGTTAGTGTGGGAGCTGTGAGAGGTCCCAGCTCGAAGCAGGCATGATGCTGCCGGCAGGTATCTGCTGTGCTCGACATCTCTGGGGTGCTTTAATCTGCTTCATTGTACGGGGAGGAGAGGATGAATGGGAGTTTCAAGCACCGGTTTCCGAGGCAGCAGATTAAAATAAAATTACATTATTATCATCTCTTCTCTTTCTTAGCAGTGAGAAAACGAAGTCTGAAAAATAGAGACTTTCAAAAATATATATTTATATATCTATAAACACAGTGTTTTCTCTAATTGGTTAACGGCAGGGTGAGGACATTACGGGTGAGATTGTCTCTCGTCTCGCTTGAATTTCGCAGAAGGAGGGAATCGCTTTTGAAACACCAAAAATAATATATATATATATATGAAAAGGTCTCCGCATCCATGCGGGCAAGGGGGAGCTGGGGGGGGGGGAAAACCCCTGGCCGCCCCCCCTTATCCCGCCGCAGTCTCGCACCCAAATCCCCGCTACGCATCCAACGCTCGCCATACGCCAGCCTCCGGCCACGCCGGCCCCCTCCGTGTGCCCACGCCGCTCGCTCTCTCGCGCACACACACACGCACACGCACGCGCCCCCAGTCACACACATGTCACCCGCACGCCCCCCACCACCACCACGAAGTGGGGACCCCGCGCCCAACCCCGGCGTTTTTCCTCACTCTTGGTTTGCTTTCAACGTGTTGGGTGTTATTTTTTCTCCGGGGCGGGGGGGAAGGCGTATATAATGGGGGAGATACGATGCGCAGAAAGCAATATGGCAAAAAATAAATATTTTTGGAGTGTAAATTTAACCTTTGTTCCTCCTTAAAATTCTGTTAGCTTACAGTATTTCATTGGTATAGCTCCTATATATATTATAGCTATCAAGGCAAGGGTGGGCCGAGGGAGGCGAGCTCACCGGGGGGACTGCAGTACTAAGTTTCTAAATTTTGCCCCCAACAGGCTATCTGGGCCACTTTGCACTGAAACTTCTCCAAAAAAATAAAAATTAAAATGTTCTCAGCTTTTGCGCTCGCCATGCTCCTGCCCCGTGCAGAGCTGGTGGATCAGCTGCTGCCCCGCAGCCCCTGGCTCGGAGGGGATGCTCGCAGCCTGGGGCTGGGACCTCTGCTCCCCAAAACCGTGACGCCCTGCCGCAAGGGCACAGGGGCCCTTGGCCAGCAGCTCGGCTCCCAGCGAGGGCTGGCTCTCATCACACCCCCAGGCAAAGGGAAGAGCCTCAGCTGCTGCAAACCCGCCGTGCATCAGGGGAGCACGAGCCTTCGGCCATGGGGGAGGGCGGAGGGTGGCTCTCAGAGGACCTGTGGCCTCCCCACCGAGCCAAAGTAGCCCAGCAACTGCTGGTCCATTCCTTTCCTTTTTTTTTTTAATACATTTTCTTCCTTCTTTTTTCTTTTTTCTTTTTTTTTAACGTGGCCTCCAAAATAAAAATGAGAAAAAGCGCCTGAGTTACTTGTAGTCATTCGCCTTTCGTGCAACTTGAACGTCCATGCAATTTAAAAACTGCTTGCACGTCTCTGAAGAGAGATAGGGCCAGCCACGGGTCCGCTGCTCTGCACAGGAAACTGTGCAAGCATCCGCTATTATTATTATTATTATTATTATTACTACAATATTTTTCTTTCTTTTTTGTTGTTGTTATGAGAATGTGTGACAGGCCGCAGGATAAGACTGCCAAAGAGGACTGGTGATGGGAGGGAAAAGGGGAAGACAGGAGAGGAGGCGACTTTCTCCACCAGCCCGGGAGGTTCCTGGGGAGCATCCTCCTGCTCCCAGGCGTGGAGCAGCAGGAGCCCCACGGGTTCAGGCTGCCCAGGTACCAGCACCCCAGGAGGCGTGGAGAGGCTGCGATGCCTCTCTCCGGGTGGACTCGTGCTGCCTCACCTGTGAGCGGTGCTGGAATCTGAGCAGGTTCTGGGCCAACTGCTGAGGTCAGCCCAAAGCCGAGTTCCCAGGGGATAAGAGGGTTTGGGATCAAGCCCTCGTATGCCCCAGAAAGGCGGCCATCAGGTTTTGGGCTCAGCGCAGAGGCTGGCAAGACCCTCCGCTGCAGCATGGCAAGGGAATGTTTCCAAGGGCATCTCCTCCGGTGTCCTGCAGACCTGTCCCACAATGCGGCAGGGCGTTACTCCTACGGGTTGCATTGAACACACAGCAGGCATGCGCCGATGAAGCTTCTTCCGTGGCTTTTGCCGGTTTGTTTCTTTTTTTTTTTTTGCCAGATAGAAGATATCAGTCATGATCCCGCGTTCGGTCCAGAGCGAACATCACTGCTCGGTGCAGCCTCGGGACCGTGATGCCGAAAGCTGGAACACCTCTCACCGCCGCCTTCGCCTTGGTCACCTTCCCTGCAGTGGGACATGCACCCATGTCCCTTCCCTGTCTGGCGTGACTTCGTGGCTCTGGTACGTAGGTGCGTGGCTTAGATTCCTCTATGTGTGTGTTTGGCTTGTGTTGAGTTTTTAGGGGTTTTGTTCTTTTTTTTTTCGTTGCTGTTGTTTGCTGTTTTCCTCCAAAATTCCAACCCTTTCCCCCCCCCCGATTCACTTCCCTCTCCCACAATGCACTTCCTCACACTCCTTCTCGGATCAGCTCCAAGTCCTTCTCCAAAATTCAAGAATCACCCGCAAGCGCCGGCTCATCTTTTCTGGCCGGAGCCAAGCATGACCCTGGAGACAAAGTTGACGATGGCTGCAGCCGGCTGGTCCGGGTCCAGCTCCGCGAAGAGGTGGCAGACGTTGTCCGTGGTGCTCCCTTGCTTCCTGGCCACGAAGCCGAAGAGCCTGGGTAGGGAGAAGGAGAGAGGTTTGCCAGTGTTCCTCACCCAAGGGACACCACCACCCTCTTCCAGCAAGCCATGTCCACCTTCCCCTCTTCAACATCCACCTCACATGGCCTGGAGTGAGATATCCTATGCCCCAACAGCCTCCTCTTCCCCTTGCTGTAGTTCCTTTGAAGACCAGCTTTCTACCTTCTCTTGGCCAAACCCTCCTTGCCCTGAGCACGCCCACCACCCTCCCCAAACCGTCCCCAAGGAGGGACCTTGGGGTATGCAAGCGAGCTGGAAAGGCCACGCAGGGACACGGGGCGTGCAGACCCACACGCTGCTGCCCACAAAGCTGGATGAGGCCATGTGGTTATTTCCGTCAGTCTCTCCCCCAGTAAAGAAAATGTCTTTTTTTTTTTTTTTTTTTTTTAATTAGAACATGCAAACTCAAGTTATAAATACAGGGGAACAGAATGTGAGACAGGCCCAGGCTGCAGCGTTTCTAATTGGAGAGGGGAAATATCTCAGCAGCTGGACATCCTAATAAAAACCCCTTCGCTAACACAATGGCTAAAATTAGTGGGATTTAACCCATGGAACTGGGCTCAGCTCCTGGGGCTGTGCTCTCGTGCTTGGGTGAAATGTTCCTGCAGCAAGGAGGCGAGCCCATCCCTCGGATGACCATGGGACCACCCAGCATGGGGCACCCCCAGGCAGGTGCTCCTGCGGGTGATGCTCACACAGTTGTGGGACCCACCCCGACAGTGGCCGCAAGGAATCGAGTACAGCAAGCACTTACTTGGCTGGGCCACTGCCGTCAGTTTTAGTCCACCTGCAAGGAGAAGAGGAGGTGTGAGGGACGGTGCCTCCTGCACACCACAGAGACGGGGCCCTACTGCTGAGCATCCAAACCTGGTGCACCTCTTCCCCAACATGAAGGTGTCTGGGGACACCAAGAAGTCACCAGGAGAAGCTGGTGTTTGCCCAGGGTATCCACGGGGACCTTCAATCGCTGCCCTCCTCAGGAGCAAGGGGGGCAGAGCAAGCAAAGCCCCTGCTCCAAGCAGCCTGGGAGCCTCAGGGAGGGAAATGGGCAGGGGACACGCGCTCCCCACGCGTTAGGGCACCTACTTTCGTTCCTGGGGGTCCAGGTCGCAGAAGGTGACGGTGTTGAGAGGGTAGTGCCGTCGGAAGAACAACCTGAAACACAAGGCAGGGATGTTATGGCCAGCGAGCCCCCCACCTCTGACCATCACAGCCGCCCCAGTGTCCCCTGGGCATCCGAGGACTGCTCCACAACCAGGCTCACGCCACCCCGGGGACGTCCTTCACCAGCACGCTCCCAGCGGGACACGCACGCCCCATGTGTGCCCAGGCTTTGGGGACATGGGGAGGTGTTGGCGGGGGCTCTTACTTCCTCTGGTTGTCAGTTAAGGTGATGCCTTGCGCGGAGACTTTGAAGTGGACGATCGTCGCAGTGGGCGTGGGGTCGGCCACCAGCGTCTCGGCTACAGCCTTGGAGATGGCCTGGGGGCCTGTGAGCGACTCCATCTCCACCGAATTGATGAAGAGCACATTGCAGGCTGGAAATGGAGAAGCAGGCGTGGGGTCAGCCACTGCCCCAGGCTGCATTCG
This sequence comes from Cygnus atratus, assembly GCF_013377495.2. NCBI lineage: Eukaryota > Metazoa > Chordata > Aves > Anseriformes > Anatidae > Cygnus > Cygnus atratus. The sequence continues at coordinate 15,013 of NW_026109790.1, forward strand.
CCTCACTGCAGCCTCTCTCTACTCACCCGCACCCTGTTTGAGAAGGTCTGTGGCCGAGTTGGTGGCGGATGCGGCGTCTTTCTTTTCCTCCATGGGATCTAGAAGAGATGGGACGTTACTGCTGCTCCCTGCTTGGAAACCCGCCAGGCAGTGGGCGCAGATGCACTATCCCCTTTCCAGCTGCTGAGCATCAGGTGCCAGTGCTGATGGGGCACTGGGGATAAAGGGTAAAACCCAGCCTGCCTCTGAACCAGCTGAGCACAGGAACCAGCGGGAGGCACAGCCCATAGCACAGAGAGGAGAGGGGTATGTCCCCAAGGACTGGCCCCACTGGGCAAACACAGCCCCGACCGTGGCTCCTGGCTGGCAGGGAAGCCCCCAGCACACCCCAAGTGGCAGAGGGGCAATGCCACCCCATGCTGCTGGCCGTGGCTCTTACCTCGGTCGGGAATGACCAGCTTGCAGGGCAGGGCCAAGGGCATGATGGAGTGCTGGTAGACCAGAGCCGAGAGGCAGCCTGGGGAGAGAGGGAGACAGTCAGCACGGGGCTGGGGACACACGTTTCCCCAGCACAGGAGCCTGCCCAGGCCGTTGCTCTGGGTACAGGACCACAGGGGGCATTTCCTCTTCCTGAAGCCACCATGCCCACAGGGGCTCGTCTTCACCCCGCCCAGCATCATCCCTTGTCCTCTTCTTGCTCTGCCCCCAGGAAGCTGGGGCAGGGGCTCTCCCGGACACCTGATTGCTCTGCTCGGACAGCCCAGCAAAGGAAAGGCTTCCAAATGGCTGGGTGGGAACCACACCTGGGCACTCACCAAAATTAGGCTCGTTGGGGCATCCTTTTAGTTTCACACCCCGCGGGCTGGTCTCGATGAGGAAATGTCTCACCAGCTCGTTGGTGATGTCTCCTGGGAAGAGACAGGACATTGTCACACCAGAGCCCCCCTCCTCCTCCTCCCCCCGCCATCCCACGGCAATCCCCCAGGGAAACCAGTGCTCCGGCTCACTCCCAGCTCAAGGGAGGGCTCTCCACCACCCTGCACACCCTCCTGGAATCAGACCCTATGCACTGGGTCTATCCCAAGCCATGGTGCTGGGGGGCTGGGGAGGCTATGCCAGTTTTGCCATGCCAAAGCCCAGCTGCAGATGTCCCCCAGGGGCTGGCAGGGGCTGGGAGGGAGGGATGCTGCCACATCAGCGCATACTCAAGGGCACGTCTGGCTCAGCAGAGCCAGCTGCCCGCCTGTCCGGGGCCAAACAATAGCAAGCATCCCGGCGTGGGAAGCAGGAGGGCACACAATACCTTTCTTGTTCTGCTGCATGACCGTGGGAGGTGGGGAGGCTACTTTCATGGCGAGGCCGTAGGCTCCCCGGAAGGAGTGGCTGTCCCGGATGATGAAAGCCCCCGGCTCCCTGTCCTTCAGCAGCGCGATGGCTGTGGGAGAGAAGGGCAGACCTGAGACCTGGCACAGCCAGAGGCAGAGTGCCCTCCCAAACCAACGGCGTGGGTCGGGACAGGCTGCCCACACTGGGCACCATGACTTTACCATCAACCCTGCACGTCTGGGTTGGGGCTCAAGTGGGTCTGTGGCCAGGAAGGGGCACATCTCACCCTTCTCAGTGTAAGATTTGCGCCCCGAAGGGCACAGCCCCATTGGGTGCTGCAGGAACCAGTGCTCCTGCACTAGTTGGGAGCCCACATTACACGTGCCAACAGCTGAGCCAGGCTCCATCCACAGTGTTTCACTCCTAACCCAGCCCCTAAGGGAAACCCTCGCTAAACCCCACAGTGCTGCAGCTCTCTCAGCCCCAGGCACATGCCAGCTCCCGAATGTAGCTCACCCTACCGAGTCCTTCATCCCGTGCCATCTACGCACCTTGCTCCCTGGAGATCTCCGGCTTGTACCAGTACTTGGAAGTGTCCTGCACAAACTTGACGTTGGCACGAGTCTCGGGGCTGATGTCTGCAGGAAGGGAAGAAGGGGAGACAAGAAATCAAAAATCAAAAGAGACTGTATCTAAAACCCCGCATGAGTTTTCAGCAAATCCTGCCTGCAGAGCAGCACGGCTGGTTGATCTTGGAGATCATGTCCTTTCAGCCCCAGCATGTTGCGTTAACCTACTGCTCTGTACAGGGGCAGGTTGGCCTTCACCTGGAGCGCACGGGGTCCCTGGGCATGTATAGCTCACCCTGGGGCCTCGAAGGGCTGGGAAAAGCCCCTCGGCCCCACAGGCAGAGACAAAACAGGAGTTCAACATTTAAAAGGGAGCTGGCCCTTCACAATCCAGGCCTATGGCTTCACCCCAGCGCTCCCAGTTCCGAGGTCCCCACTCCTGTGATGGCTCCCAGCCACCAAAAGTCACGGGGCTGACGCGGGCGCCAGCGAGCCCACAAAGGGCCACCTGCTTGGCAGCCAAACCAGAGCAGCTGCCGGAGCCACGGCTGCCCTGGCGCTTTATTCCCCGGCTCCTATCAGCCCGATCTTGGCGTCACGGAGGCGTCTCATAACGGGAGCAGGGGACAGCGCTTCAGGCACAGCAGCACGCAGGGCATGGCACCCCTTTGGAAACGAGGAGGGGGCATGGAGCACAGCCCTGGGGGCTCCCCAGGGCGCAAACGCCAGGAACGGGGCCAGGAGGTCGGCGCGTCCCCACGGCAGAGAAAAGCCAGGCGGATGCGAGCTGCCTCCGGGAGCTTTGATCTTCCCTGTACACAAATCCCCATGCAGTTTACGCCAGCACGATGGTCCTGGTGCCGAGCCGGTATTTTTCCTGTTTGTATTCACTGGTTTTGAAAAGCAGAAAAAGCAGGAAATGGCCCCAGCCCCGGCAGTGCCACGGGTTTGCAGACAGACAGGAGTAAATCAGGACACAACCCCTTCCTCATGGGACGCAGAAGAGAAGGGGACAGGGGATGGCAAGGAGCCAGGGAGGCGACGGCATCGCTCACCTGGCATGGAAAACTTGGAGAAATCCGGCAGGGTGTGGGAGAAGGCCACAGCGCTGCCACTGCTGGGGCTGGACATGCCGCTGGAGAGAGGCGAGGAGGCCTTGCCGTTGACGGTGGCGTAGTTGGGCAGGCTGTTGGAGCGCTCCCCGGCTGACATCCGCCTCTTCTCGGGCAGCGCCGGCTGCGGCGTGGGGCTGCCCTGCCGGTAGGCAGCCGAGTCCGGCGAGGAGGAGTGCGGCGTGCTGGTGCCCGGGTAGTACGCCGGCGAGACGGGGAAGGACGGCGTGGAGGGAGGCTGGTAGCCAGACGAGCTGCTCTGCCGGGACAGCGTCGGGCGCCTCTCCTCTGGGCTGGAGTAGCCGTACACGGGGCTGCCTGGCGGCACGGCCGCCGCCACCTGATGCCGGGCGAGGCTGGGGCTCCCCGGCGGCACGGCCAGGTTGCCGTGGGGGGCCACGGCGTGCCGGCCCATCCCGGGGCTGCCAGGAGCGCCGCCGGCAGCAGGGTTGACGGCTCTTCGCCCAAAGCCAGGGCTGGGAGGCGTGTTGGTAGCCACTGTCCGGTGGAGGGTGCGGGGGCTCCCTGGTAGCGCGTGGACGCCCACCACGCTGACCTGCTGCTGCGGCCGGGTTTGGGGATCCGGCTGGAAGCCGGCTCGGCCGTCGGGGTAGTCGGGGCTGGCGTACAGCGAGCCCGGGGTGGCCGCTTGGAAGGATGACGGAGACGAGGTTTGGTAGCTGCTGTGAGCAGAGGGCATCTGGGAGACGACAGGCGACCGGTACGCTGGCTCGGCCACGGCATGGGGAGGCGTCACCGTGCCATGGGGGCTGCCCTCTGAGGGGTAGCTGTGGAGGGAGGCACTGGGGAGAGATGGAGAGAGGAGGATTCAGCCCCGTGGCGGTTCCCACTGCTGGCTGGCACCCCTCCTCCAAGCACACAGAGGGAACCCGAGGCATGGCACCAGCAGGCTGCTTACCCATCCACGCTGTGAATGGGGCTGCTGGTGGAGACGGGACTGGGGGCAGTGAAGGAGTTGCCGAAGGCGCCGTTCCTGGCGGGCACCTCCAGGCCCCCGGGCTGGGCAGCCGGCAGGGTCCCCCCCCTGCCTGTCGTGGCTGTCCGGGCCACCGACTCGACATAGCTCCTGGGCTCTGCGGAGAAAGAGAAGGGGAAAGGGATGAGCCGACAGCTCACGCAGCCATGGGGCCATGCCCTTATCCCCATTTCAGCCAGGGAAAGTGCCTGAGCTAAGTTCCTCCAGCTCTGCATTTCCCCCCATCCCCTGGGGGCTGTGCAGGAACATCTGGCTCAGCTGGGCCTTAAGGTTGCTCCGAGGCATGCTGAAGACCTTGAGCACAGGGAGGGGTGGTTGTACCCACCCCTTTCCCCAAAGGGACCCGAGCACGCAGGGCCAGCACGACGCTGCCTCGCTCGGTGCCACACCACGGCCCCTCCGCCCAGCTCTGAATCAGTGTCCCTGCCCGGACAGGATGCCACACGGCACACGGCGTGCTCCATGCTCATCCTCAGCCCCTAAAAATAGAGCTGGCAACACGGCCCAGCCTGCGCTGACTCACGGGGGGACGGAGGGTGATGTCCCACACAGCCCACCTCTCCCAGCCACCTCCAGCAGCGGAGACCAGATAGCAGCTCCAGCTATTTCCACTGAGGCATCCAGCGCTTTCCCCAATCCCTGCTTGGAACTGCAGCCCGTGAGCACTCCCAACAAAAGCAATTTTCCTTTGGAGACGCCGAGCTGTCCCGTGCCAGGAGCAGCCATCACCCCGGCCCTCCTTCCTTGCCTCCTCCCTTTCCCCACGAGTTTCTCCCCCGGTTTTGGTGCGAAGCAGGGAGGGAACCGATGGGGTCCATCCCTAGCAATGCTCCTGGAGCACCCCAAGGGAGATTCGCTGGCACACAGCGCTTTGGGCCGGGCGTCCTTGCAGGTCCCCGGCTCCAACAGCTCCTTGCAGGGCCGGCTCCAGGCTGGCCGTGCCCGAGGCAGCTCCGCAGCAGTAATTAGCATTACAAACATTATTATTATTATTAGTCATAACAGTCAGGCTCTGGCTATGCCCGCAGGCAAGACGGCCTCACTGACAGGCAGCAAGGCCAACGCACAGCTCTGTGCTCGGGGCTGCAAGGAAAAAGACAGTCACGGGTCCCCCTGAGCCTCCCCATGTCTCGGTGCAAGTGTCCCCTCCGCCTGCAGACACGGGAGGAGGAATTGATCCCGTGGGGCTGCTCTCCCTGCCCAGCCCTTCTCAACCACCCCAGGAAAGAGCTGAGCCAAAAACAGAGCGAGGACGTCAGAGGGGGCTGAGCACCCGGCAGGACACGCGGTCAGAGCGACAGGGACAAGGCAGTGCCCAGGGGGACATACAGGGCAGCTGCGAGAAACACATCCCTGCTTGGGCAATTAAATTAATTTCACAGCTACTCACATCTCCCACCCGTCTCCCCACCCCAGCCTAAAATTAGCCAGACAGCACATATGAGTCAGCCTGCAAGAGGTTAAGACCAAACGGCTGCAAAAATACCAGCCCCTCCTGCAAACAGGGAGGCTGAAACAGGGCAGGGGCAGGGGCTCAGGGACAAGGGCCATGGGGGGAGAGCCCACGTGTAAGCTTGGGTGTGTGCCACAGCGACGTGTGCCACCGCGGGCACGTGCTTGAGTTGTCTGGTTCAGCACAGGGAAAAAAAATACTGGGAAGATTCAAGCGGGATTTTTTTTTTTAGGTTGAAAACTCAGATCTTGCCTCCTGGTGTTTTCTTGGAAGAGGCTATGGAGACGGGAAGACAGCGGGGGAATGGAGAGGCTGTGAGTCACCGGGGGGCAGGCGGCGATTCGGGAACCCCGAACCCGAGTAGGGCCATGCTCCTGCCAAGAACACCCAGCCCTGTGCCTGTGCTGGGCTCTTTTAAAGCTGTTTTAAAGCCTGCCCGGAGGTCGCAGCCAGCCCCGAGCTCCAGCACTGCCAGAGCATCCCCGCAGCCCAGTCCCAGGGATGGGGAGGACCTGAGCAGAGCCCCCCAGTCCCAGTGGGATGGAGACCCCCGTGGGGCACACAGCTGTGTGCTGAGGGTGCCCTGCGCTCAGAGTAGCTGCTGATGGGGGCTGCATCCTCCCCAGACAATGCCCACTGACTCTTTTCTCAGCTTTTGAGTGGCACAGCCTGCCTGACACATCTCCTGCCTGGGGGATCCCAGTCCCAACCCAGGCACCTCTGGGACCCCACAGCTAAGTGCCGTGATGGTCACAGGCATCCTCTACTCCTGTGTGTGGAGCAAACAAATGGGAAAATACAAGGCTGCTGCCCATGGGTAGATGCTGCCTGAGCCCTCAGGCTCTCCAAAGCTGGTAGTCTGAGCTCCTGAGGGTCTGGTGGGAAGGAGAGGGTTGGGGGAAAAAGCCTGGTTTTATCCCAGCTTTTCTTCCTCTGGTGTATCCAAGAAGCCATCACTGAAAAACTGGCTCTGGAAACAGAATATTTGTGTTGTTTTCCTCAAGCAAGCACTTTCTCCAGCCTTACACAACGTTCAGGTTGGGGTTATTTGCCTGTTGAGGAACTCCGAGGGAGAAACGCTGGCGGAGCTGCAGGAAGCACAGCAAACACACAGAGAAGAGCCATCCTCTCCCTGGGAAGGATCTTGAACAAATAGCTACCCAACCTGGCCCCGAGGGCCCAAAGTTTCATTAAAGAAGAAAGCAACACCACCCAACGACTGCTAGATAGCAGGAGGTACACAGGGGAGCTGCGGGTGCCCTGTCCCCTGGCCAGGGGCCATCCTGGAGCTCGCAGCACCCCCACTATGGGCACCTGGGCACCCACAGCCAGACCAGGACATCCTCAGGTGCTCTGAGTGCTGGGGACGGACAGCGAGATGAGCAGGAAAGAGAGACAGAGAAGGAAAAGCCTTCCTTACCTTCTTCAGAGGCAGCTCCCGCCTCCCCTTCTAGCTCTGAGAGATGGAGGGGGGCAGAGATGGAAGAGAGGCGTGAGACAGAGAGAAAGAGAAATCCGAGTTAAGCAGCTTTGCCTGGCTTAGACAGCACACACAGAGAGCAAAGGAGAGCCCCACGCCTCCCAGTCCCGGCCTCAGACATCTCCAGCGCCCAACCTGGGCACCCCAGAGATGATGTCCAGACCCCAGGCTTGGGGTGGGGACGAGGGAACAGCTCAGAGAGGAGCCACCACGAAGGGCTGCTCCCAGAAACCCAGCAAGCAGCAAAAAAGAAGACAGGGACCGCTTTCCGGGATGGAGAGGGCTCTGGATACTGTTCTGGCTGACAGGCCTGGATGGCGGGGCTGCAAACCCAGCTGCGCTGGGAGGAGAAGGGATGAAAGGAGGAGGGAGGAGGAAGGGTGAGGAAGAGCCAGGACCTTGATGTTCTCCAGCCTCCACCACCAGAGCCTCCCCTGCTGGGAGGTTGCTCAGCACATCCCCGTATCCCGACGGGAAGCGACAAGGTCCCCAGAGCCACCTGGCCAAAACAGGGAGGCAGAAGCGCCTCCTCCAGCCAAGGGACCCTCCCAGGGGTGTCCTCGTGGATGGCCCCCGGGGAAAACCACCCACAGCCCCTGCCCTGCACTCACCTCCCACTGGGTGCAGCAGGATCTCGGCCGGGTTATGGGGTTTCAGCCCCAGTGCTGAGAGCGGGGTCTTGGCCAGGCCGGGCGGAGAGCGCACTGTCGGCACCGGGGAGGGAAACAGGAGCGTTAAAGGGGGGTGAAGCTGCACAAGGGCTGGAGCTGTCACTGCCCTAGATGTCAGCCCCATCCCACCCGCCAGCTGCAGCCGGAGGCTGCCAGGAAGAGGAGATGCCCCCGTTTGAAGCGACACCCCGGGGAGCAGTACCAATCCCCATCTCCACCTGAGGACGCACAAAGGGCAGCGCACAAGCAGCCTGCCCCATTTTAGGGCTGGCAGGACAGAAAGTGGGCAATTCCCAGCAGGGCAGGCCCAGACCCCATCTCTCAACGTTGTCCCCGTAAGGGAATGGTCCCACCATAGGCATGGAGCCTCCTTCCTCGCCCCATTTCCCCCCCAGCTCTCCCACCCGATCAGCCCCCTCTGCCGATCCCCACACCTGGCTGAGCTGGGCTATCCCAGCGCATCTTGTTGCCCCCACAAAGAGGGCAGCAGGACTGTCAAAAACCCCGCTCCCCCCAGAACAGCTCAACGGGCAGGTGAGGATGTTCGTACAGAGCACGTTCCCCGAAGGGTGGCAACGCACAGGTGAGCTCTGTACCTCCGTGCCCATACATACATACCCGAGGAGCCGCCTATGCATGTATGGCGATGGCATGGTTACAGGGTGACGAGGATTTGTAGGGCATGGCTGCACCTCCCATCCCCTCCTGCCCCACGGGTCCGACCCGTCGCCCCAATGCTGTGTTTCAGCAGCACCGTGAGCATCGCTGCTTGCCAGCCCCCTGGAGACACCTCCAGGATTCACCTCAGGACTCGCTCCTCTGTCAGTGTTTGAACACCCTGACTCGCAGCAGGGGTGCCGGGAGGCGGGGGGTGGTGGGAAAGCCAAACCCCCTGAGGCCACGTCCTCGGGGCAGCCTCAGGCTGGAGCAGCCAAGTCACTGGGAAACCAAGCGAGGGCGAGAGGGCAGCGCGCTGCCCGGCCCCGGCAGGTGGCTGATTACCCTTAAATCTGATTTCCCTAAATCTGATTGCCCTAAATCTGGTCCCGTGCCACTGCCAGCTAACAAACTGAGGTGTCCTGCTGGGACCAGGAATTCCCCGGCACAGCGCTGTCCCCATGGAGGAGAACAGCTCCTGCATCCCCCCTGGGGACACCCTGGTGAAGCCTGAAAGCTTCAGCTTCGGACCTCCTGCTTGGCTAGCACTGGATAAGAAATGCTGCCCCCAGGCCACGTCCCCGCCAGGCTGTTCTGTCACCTCTGGGAGTGACTCATCCCCAAAATGAGCCACTGTCCCTCTGCCAAGGAGCTGCTGCCCCGGCCGGAGCTCTCGGGTCTCCAGGAACAAGGGAGCCATTTCTGAGCTGCCAAATGCCCCGGCGATGCTCCCACACTCGGGTCACCGCATCCCATGGAACGGGGCTCGGGCTTCAGCGCGCTGCAGGGGACAGACGGCAGCACCGCGGGGGAACCAGCCTGAGCTGCAAGGGGCAGGTGGCCCTGTGGCCACCAGCGCTGCCAGCTGGGACCAGGACGTGGCACCAGAGGCGAGCCCAAGCATCCCCAGCCCGAGAGCATCCCTCTGCGTTCAGCCTACAGGTGGCTTTTTGGGGGGGCGTAGGGAGGCTGACAACTTTCCGATGGGTTTCCCAGCTGACCGGCTGCTCCGTGGCACCGATCCAGCCCGTGAGGTTGCACATCAGGGCTTGCCACCAGACCCAGTCACACAAACCCGGTCCCCACAAACCCACCACGACTGCACAGCCGGGGTTAGTCAGAAAGGAGCCAGGGGAGCAGAGACAGACCGCAAGCAAAGTCCCACGCTGGCACCTCCCTGCTCTGTGCCCCCCCTGCCCTGGGAATAGCAAGTGAGAAGTGGATCAGCATGCGAGGGGTCGCCCCGAGACCCTGCTCCTGTCTGCACCTCCTTCTGCCCCTGCTCACCTGCCCTACAGCAGCATCGCTGCCCTTCTGCCATGCCGGTAGGAAAGATGGGGAGGTGCAGGAAGGGGATGGGGCAAAATGACGCTGCCTTTCAGACCCTGCCTCTCTCCTCATCCCGCTTCGTGATCCCTTTTGGAGAAACACCCCAGCGAGCGGAAGATGGGGAAAAGCCAAGAGGACGGTGCCAAGCATGGGATGCTGGTGGCAGCGTGGAGAGGTGGGATGCGAAGGTGAGAGGAGGAGGGAGAGGAGGAGTGATTATCGTGGCGGTGGGTGTGTGGAGCCCAGAGCTGTCTGACCCTTGGTGAATTTCTGGCTTGACAAGAGCCACCCACCAAGCCCCTCAGCCTCCCAGAGCCGTGGCACTTACGGGGGTCAGAGTAAGGGGTTTGTGGCGAGACGGGGAAGGCTGGGGTGGGGGGAGAAATCTCACCAC
>NW_026109791.1:0-25000 GCF_013377495.2 Cygnus atratus
CACTTCTGTCCTCCTCTTTTTCTTTAATGATATTTAGTATTGTATCAATGATTCTTTGTATTATGTGGTGGGATTCCTCTTTATATTTTTTCACCAGTTCTTTTCTTTTCTCTTCTGTGATGTACTCAGAACAGAGAAGTTCCCAGAGTGATAATTCATTCCCTTTGTATTTTCCAACAGACACTTGTACCTTTGTAGATATTAGGGCTTGTTTTGTTTGCTCATCAATGTAGAAATAGTCATCTTCTTTCTCCGTGACATGCAGCAGGTACAGTCCAGTATCTCTGTCTTTGGAACATCTTTGCAGGAGCTGACTGTAACTGATTTTCTCATTAGTATTTGGATCTATAAAACCTTTGCTGCCATGATCTGGATCAGAAAGTAGGAGAAACGTATCGCCATCCAAGTAGCCCCTCCGGTAGGCCACCTCCACAGGGATGCGGTGGCTGTGCACAGGGTCGATGATGCCACCGGTGGCAATCTGGGCCTGAAGCAGGCGGATGCCATGCTCCTTGATAATTATCTTATTCAATATGGCCTGGAAGAGGGATATTTTAGTGCCTGTCTGGGGATCTGCATATCCTGTCACAGCTTTCTCTGCTGACAGGAGCTTCTCGTGCAGCTCGCTGCCTACCAACTTGGCCAAGATGGCCTCATCCACGGAGAGCTTCTTATTTTTCAGTGGATCAACAATGAAGCCGGTGGCAGCCTGTGCCTCCAGCAGCCCCAGTGCACATTGCTCTGAGAGCAGACCCCTCTTCAGGGCCTGGTAGATGCTCATCGTCTCTTTCCTTGATGGAAGTAGAACTCCTGCGATGCATCCGGTGCCATCCAGGTACCTTTTTACCGTGTCCTTCTTTGCGAGGCTATGAAGCGTGAGACTTCCATCCTGCAGCTGATCCAGAGTCTTCTTGTCAATTATCTCGGAGTTAAACAATTCTGACACTGACACCTCACCTCGGAGTCCTTTGACCTTGAGGGCTTCTGCTTTTTGCTCTGTATCCTCAATTGTTTTGAGGATGAGAGCTATAAGGTTTTCCAGAGTTAGAGTTTTACATTTATATTGCTTCACTAGTTCTTTCCTTTTCTGCTCGGAGATGTAATGGGAACAGAGAATTTCCCAGACAGAAACTGTTTGGTCCTTGAATTTTCCAACTGTCACTTTAAGGGGCTTTGAGTGCAAAACCTGTTTTGTCAATTCATCTATGTAGAAGTACTTTCCCCCTTCCTGGACAACTTGTAGCATGTACAACCCAGTCTCTGAATCTTGGACACATCTCTCCAGGAGCTGCATGTAGGTGAGGTTCTCGTGCGTGTTGGGGTCGAAGAAGCCCTTGGTGTCGTCGCTGGGGTCGGAGAGGATCTGGTTCATCTCCTCATCGAAGTAGCCGCGCTTGTAAGCCACTTCCACAGGGAGGCGGTGGCTATGCACGGGGTCGATGATGCCGCCGGTGGCGATCTGGGCCTCGAGCAGGCGGATGCCGTGGCTCTTCACTATTAGTCCTTGGTTCATGGCTTCAAATAGGGACATTGGTGCTTTTGTGTAGGGGTCAATGTAGCCTGTCACGGCTCTTTCTGCACAGAGTAGCTTTTCAAAAATCTCGCACCCAATTAGACCTGCCTTAAATGCTTCCTCCACTGAAAATTTCTTGTTTTTCTCTGGGTCAATGATGTAGCCGGTAGCAGCCTGTGCCTCCAGCAACACCAGTGCTGTCCCCGGCCTCAGGATGCCCTTCCTCATGGCCTGGTAGATGCTCATCTTCTCATTGCTTGGCTGTATAAGGACCCCTGCTATGAAATTGCTGCCCTCCAAGTATCTGCGGACAGAGTCCATTTCAGTGACTTCTTTGACTGTTTTCTTCCCCTGGTTGAGCTCATCGAGGGTTTTTTTGTCTATCAGTTGAGACTGGAAGAGATCACTGGCGGACACTCTTTTCCGCAGACCTTTGAATGCAAACTTCTTTCCTTGCACCTCAGTCTCTTTGATGATTTTCATGACAATCATTATGATTTCATGTAGCACTTCAGTATTCTCATCTTTGTACTTTTGCACCAGCTCTCTTCTTTTGCTGTCTGAGATGTATTCAGAGTTGAGAAGGTCCCAGACTGACACTGTCTGTCCTTTGAACCGTCCTATGTTGACACAGACAGTCACAGATTTCAGCATCTCCATGGTTTGTTCATCCACACAGAACATCGCATTTTCTGACAGAGGAAGGAACCAGAGGCCTGTCTCAGCCTCATAAATGCACCTGTCCTTCAGCTGCTGGTAGGTCACGTTCTCCTTTGTGTTTGGATCAAAAAAGATTTTGGTGTTGTCATTCAGCTGAGTGAGGTTTTGGTTCAGGTCCTCATCATAGAAGCCGTACCTGTATGCAGCCTGGAGTGGAAGGTGATGGCGGTGAATAGGATCAATGACCCCTCCTGTGGCCAGCTGGGCCTCTAGCAAAGGAACAGCTTCACCCAGGGGAATGAGCTCTTTCCTGACCGCCTGGCACAGGGAGATGGAGCTCCCTGTGTAGGGGTCTGTGTAGCCAGTCACTGCCCTCTCAGCTAGGAGAAGCTTCTCTGTGAGCTCCTCACCAACAACAGCTGCTCTCACAGCATCCCTCACACTGAGTCTCTGACTTGTTGCTGGGTCAGTTAGGTACCCTGTGGCTGCCTGAGCTTCTAGCAGCTTCAGAGCAGCCCCAGGGAGGAGGAGATTGTTTTTCATGGCATTGTAAAAACTCATCTTCTTTTTGGATGCCTGTATGAATACCCCGGCTATGCTGCCTGTGCCCTGCAAGTACCTCTTCACACTCCCCATTTCAGCCACTTCCTCGGGAGTTCTTATGCCCTGAGCTAGTTCTTTGAACATCTTCTCAGTAATGATGCCAGCCTCCAGCAACCAGACTGCGGGGACACTTCCCTGCAAGCCCTGGAAGGTGATGTGGGTGCAAGCTTTCATCTCCATCTCCCTTACCAGTCTGAGCACAAGAGCTACCAGCTGCTGCAGCGATGTTTCCTTAGCACGGAACCTCTCCACAAAGTCACTCCTCTGCTCATCAGTGAAATACCCAGAGTAGATTAGCTCCCAGAGGGAGACCCCTTTTTCGTTCACCACAGTTTCCTTGAAAAGCTGTTGGATTTGTTCATCTGTGTAGACAGGAACGGCTGTCTGTTGTAGAGGCAGCAAGTGGAAGCCAGAGCTCTCGTCCTTCTGGCAGCGCTCGATGAGCTCAGCGTAGGTCACGGTCTCTTTGCTGTCTGGGACGCAGAAGGCTCTGTTGTTGTCATTGGGCTTAGAAAGGGCCTTGCTTGTGTCCTCGTCCAGGCACCCTCGCTTTTGGGCAGCTTCTATGGGGATATGGTGGCCACACGTTGGGTCAATGATGCCTCCTGTAGCCATCTGCACCTCCATCAGCTGCATGGCCTGTTTGTCAGTGATCAGGCCCTTCTTCATAGCCTGGAAGAGGGGTATCTTCTTGCCTGTGAAAGGATCTTTATAGCCTGACACAGCCCCTTCTGCTTGCTGCAGCTTCTCATGGACTTCTGGCCCAATGACTCCTTCCTTGACGGCGTCATCCACACAGAGTTTCTGGTTGTTCACTGGGTCAATGATAAAGCCTGTGGCAGCCTGGGCCTCTAGGAGTGGTAGGGCTACTCCAGGTACCATGATGTTCTGTTTCATGGCCTCATAAATGCTTAGCCTCTGGTTTGATGGCTGGAGCACAATCCCCCCGATGCTGCCAGAGCCATAGAGGTATCTCCTGACAGAGTCCATGCGCAGAACTTCCTCTGGTGTGACAGATCCCTCCAACACCTTCTCAAACAGGGCCCTGTCAATGATGCCCGTTTCCATCAGGTGATAAGCGCTGATGCTGCCTCTCATGGCTGGGAACTTGATGGGGGCCCATTTTTTGATTTCCTCCTCTAGCATGATCCGGATTTGCTCCAGGGTGAGCTTCCTCAGCAGGTAGTGGTTGAAGATTTCTCGGCGCCTCCCCTCACTGAAGTACTCGGAGTTCAGCAGGTCCCACACAGAGACCTTCTCCCCACGTAAGCGCCCAAACCTGACAGGCAGCCAGGAGTTCCTGAACAGCTGCCTGGTGGTGTCGTCAATGAACTGGTGCTTCCTGCTGTTCAAAGGAAGGAGGCAGAGCCCGGTGGACGGCTCTGTGATGCACTTCTCTTTCAGCTGCAGGTAGGTGAGGTTCTCGTGCGTGTTGGGGTCAAAGAAGCCCTTGGTGTCATCGCTGGGGTCAGAAAGGATTACATTCATCTTCTTGTCAAAGTAGCCCCGCTTGTATGCCACCTCCACGGGGATGCGGTGGCTATTGACAGGGTCGATGATGCCGCCGGTGGCGATCTGGGCCTCAAGCAGGCGGATAGCGTGCTCCTTGACGATGAGCTCCTTCTTCATGGCCTGGAAAAGGGAGATCTTGGTCCCTGAGTAAGGATCTCTGTAGCCAGTGACTGATTTCTCTGCAGTCAGTAGCTTGTCATAAACATCTGGGCCAATGACATTTGCTTGTAAAGCCTCATCTACAGAATACCTTTTGTTGGCAGCTGGGTCAATGATAAATCCAGTGGCAGCCTGTGCCTCCAGGAGGATCAGTGATGTTCCTGGCCGTAAAAATCCTTTCCTCTTTGCCTGGTAGATGCTCATCTTCTCCTGGGAGTCAGGAAGCAGCAACCCAGCAATGCTACCTGTCCCTTGCAGGTACTTCTTGACAGTGTCCATGCTGACAACTTCTTTGGCTGATGTTTCTCCTTCCTTCAGTTTCTTAAACAAATCTTTGTTGATGATTTCAGAGCTCAGGAGCTGGTCAGCTGTCACGTGACCTCTCAGTCCTTCAAAGGTGACATTAGCAGTGGAAGCCATTTCTTCAATGGTGACACTGACTGCCTTGGCCAATTGTTGTGTAGAGAGCATTCCTGAAAGGTACTGCTGGGTGAGAGCAGCTCTTTGCTCACTCTGGATGTAGTCTGAGAAGAGGAGTTTCCAGAGAGACACTGATTTTCCTTTGAATTTGCCTAAAGTAATGGGTACCTTTGTGTTTTCCAGATCCGTTTGAGTCTTGTAGTCAAAGAAGACGGGGGTTCCCTTGGGTCCTTCTCCGCTGTCTCCACTAAGTGGCAGCAGAAGGAGCCCTGTGTTGGGATCAGTGACACATCGCTTTAGCAGGTCTGCATAGGTCAGCTTCTCCTTGGAGCTGGGGTCAAAGAACCCTTTCATTTCATCAGCAGGACTGGAGAGGAGCTGTCTTGTGGTCTCATCCAAGTATCCCCACTTGCAAGCTGTCTCTGTGGGGACACGGAAGTGCCGGCCCGGAGCAATGATGCCCCCTGTAGCCATCTGAGCCTCCAGAAGGCAAATGCCATGGTCCCTGGGGATGAAGGCCTTCCTGATGGCTTGGAACAGGGAGAGCATTTCCCCAGTGTAGGGGTCCCTGTACCCGGTGATGGTCCCCTCAGCTGAAGACAGTTTCTCATGAAGCTCTGGGCCAATGAGACCAGTCCTGACAGCCTCATCAACAGAGAAGGTTTTGTTCTTTATGGGGTCTGTCAGGCTGCCAGTGGAGGCCTGGACTTGCAGGAGTGTCAGAGCAGTGCCAGGCAGGAGGAGGTGCTCTCTCAGGGCCTGGTAAAGGCTTTTCCGCTCGCTGGAAGGCAGGACAACACCAGCTATGCTCCTTGTCCCACGTAGGAACTGCTGGACAGAGTCACTCTCTGCTACCTCCTGGGCAGAAACTCTTCCCTCCTCAAGACCTCTGAACGTGTCAGGGCTGATGATGCCAGCCTCCAGCAGATCCCTGCTGCTCATCCTTCCTCCCAGCCCTGCGAATGTGATTTGCAGGGGCAAGAGGAGGAAGCCTGAGGCTGGATCAACAACACACCTCTTTATAAGTTCCATGTAGGTGACCCTCTCCATAGTACTGGGGTCGAGGAACCCTTTGCTGTCCTCGTTGCTGGGGTCAGAGAAGAGCTGCCTCATCTCTTCATCTAAATATCCCCTCTCACAGGCAACATCTGCTGGGAGCCGGCAGCCTGTGGCTGGGTCAATGATGCCTCCGGTTGCCATCTGGGCCTCTAGCAGCCGGGCTCCTTGCTCTCTCCCAATCAGGTCCTTCTGGATTGCCTGGTAGAGGGAGATTTTCTCTTCTGTGTAGGGATCCACAAAGCCAGTGGCAGCTTTCTCTGCAGAGAGCAGCTTCTCCTTCAGCTCCAGCCCCACCAACCCCAGGTGTACAGCTTCTGCTATGGAGACATGCCTGTTCTTCACCGGGTCAGCAATGAAGCCCATGGCTGCCTGGGCTTCCAGAAGAAAGAGTGCCGGATCCAAACTCATAAGATGCTCTCTGGTGGCATCATAAAAGCTCATTATCTTCTTCAAAGCCTCTACATACACTCCAGCAATGCTGCCAGGTGCCTCTGAAGGCTCACTAGCAGCATCCATTGCTGCCACATCCCTGCCAGCTGCTGTCTTCTGTTTGCAAGGCAGTGTGCCCTGGCAGAAGTGGTTTGCTTCTGGCACATCTTCCTGGTGAGAGATGGGGGCAGCATGGCCATTCACTGCTGGCTTGCTCGCCATCCTTCCTCTGCGCACCCCTTCCACAGCTTTCTGCAGAGATGGGAGAGAATGGGGAAGCTCACTGAGAAATCAACTCTTCTATGCTTTGCGTGCTAAATTGGGGAAAAAAGGAAAAGAAGTATCTCACGGGCAGTGGGAAGTAACAGCCACAGGTGGAGCACATTTGCGGCAGTGTGCTTGTCCCTGTCCCTGGCATGCAGAGCCAGTCCTGCCAGAGGCAAGCACGCTCTGGGTCCATACTGGATGCACTGGGACATCTTGATGTGCAAGAGAGATTGGGGCTCCACCTGTGGGGCCCGTGGGGCACTGGGCTGAGGCAGGTCCAGCTCCTGAGAGGAGAAAAGCCCCCACAAGCTGTAATGTGCGTTTGGTCACCAGTCTGCACAGGGCTTGTGTCTGTTCTGTGTGGCACTTCAAAGGCCTAGGAGGGCAGCTGGTGTGGGGCGAAGCACCAGGCCAGGGCAGCAGCCCCAAGAAAGACCTGCGCTCGTTGGGCTGCTGCTGGACGCTGCAATGGGACAAGCAAGCCCTGAGGTAGCACAAACGACTGCAGCCTCTGCCAGGGGCTGGTGGTCAGCCTGGTCAGCAGGGGCTGGAGCAGCCCCAGCAGAACCCCGGAGCTCCTTTGGCTGCTGTGGGGTGGGCTGTCTGCCCTGCTTGGTGTCGCTCAGAAGCTGTGGGCAGAGAGGGCAGGAGGGAGCGGGGCAAAGGGGAGCAGCACAAGGAGAAGCTGGTGGGTGCCGCAGGCCACACTGGGAGCACATTAACCTGCAAGCCTGCGTGCACACTTAAGCTGCTGGGCACGCTGGGATTGACCACAATATAGCCGTTACACAGTCAAATAACATGCCAGCAGGGAGCGGGAGGCTGTCAAGCACTGGGCTGTGCAAACGAGAGGGCTGGAGGGCATGTGGAGAGTGACTTTTTACATGGGTGGATAGTGACAGGACAAAGGGGAACAGTTTTAAACTAAAAGAGAGGAACTTTAAATTAGACATTAGGAGGAAATTCTTTACTCAGGGTGGTGAGGCAGTGGAACAGGTTGCCCAGAGAAGCTGTGGATGTCCTGTCCCTAGAAGTGCTCAAAGCCAGGCTGGATGGGGCTTTGAGCAACCTGGTCTGGTGGGAGGTGTCCCTGACCATGGCAGGGGGGTAGAATTAGAGGATCTTTAAGGTCCCTTCCAACCCAAACCATGCTATGATTCTTTGATTCTATCATTTGTTGCTAGGCTGGGGTTTTGCAGGGGTCCGGGAGCTGTGGTGAGGCACGGCCTGAGGGCCACACAGAGGAGCCTTAAAGTCTGCAGCCTCTCACAGCTTCAGTCCCACGGCTGGGAGCCAGTTCTGCTGCAGGACCAAGGAGCAGGGGACTGAGCGCAAGTCACTGCAGCAGGCAGACAAGAGCTGCTGGCCCTGGGCCACCATGGCCGAGCTGGCTGGGTGGTGGTGC
This sequence comes from Cygnus atratus, assembly GCF_013377495.2. NCBI lineage: Eukaryota > Metazoa > Chordata > Aves > Anseriformes > Anatidae > Cygnus > Cygnus atratus. The sequence continues at coordinate 8,028 of NW_026109791.1, forward strand.
TGGTGGGCTGCACTGCACTGGGCTGTGAGGATACAGCTGGAGAGGGAACGGGAACGGGAACGGCAGCTCCTGGAGCCGCGCCCTGGGGCCCAGCACCCTCGCAGGCGGCAGGCGGGGAGGAAGGCATGCCAGCCCCCAGGAGAGCCGCGCCCCATGCACCCGCTGCAGTGGTCACACCGAGTGTGGACAGCGAGGAATGGCTGCATCTCGGCACCAGGGAGTGGCTCCTGCCGTCAGCCCACAGACCCACATCCACCAGAGTAAACACAGCAAGAGCGCAGAGCAGTGTGCCATGCCCTTCCAACAGGCTCTGCCCTCCCGGCTCTGTGCCCGTGTGCCCCCTGCAGCTCCTCCTGCTCCCCCAGCACCTTTGCCTCGCTCCTGGCCGTGCTCCGGGCTCTGTCCCCACAGGAAAGGTCCCAGCAGGCTCCGTCTGCCCGAGATGTCAGTGCAGGCACTGCTGCACGGGCTCAGATCTGCCCAGGCAGTGCCACCTCTGTTTGCAGGTATGGGATTGCATCTAGCCGTGGCGCCAAGAGGTGGGGATGGCAGGAGGGACGAGCCGTCGGTGCTCCTGCCTCTGGGAAGGGCTGTCCCAGGCCAGACAGGGCCAGGGGAGCAGGGACGTGGGGGGCTCTGCACGGCGAGGGGGCTGCTGCATGGCAGGAGGGGGGGGCGGCTGCTCTGTCCCACACTCTGGGCTGTGCACAGGGCCCTCTGCTCGGTCCCCTGGCTTCCTACGTGCTGGTGCTCTGTGGCTGGGGCACACACAAAATGTGAAGGGGCCGGCAGCACCTCACCACCTGCTTTGCCTGCACTCTCCTGAAACTGCGCAGGGTTGTGAAAGCTTCTCCAGGCCCGCAGCCCTTTCCTGGCAGTGATGCCAGTGAGACGGGGAGGAACTCAGCTCAGCCACGTGTGCTCAGGGGTGGGCAGCGCTGGTGCGGCTGCGGTGTCCGCAGAGCCCCACACAGATCCCTGCAGGTCTCTGATCTGAGCCAGCCACCGGCACCAGGGTGCAGAGGGGATTTGGGCACTGCCACCCATCACAGTGCAGCTCCCAGCAGGGTCGGGGGCTGGGGCAGGAACCCCCCGGGGCAGAGCTGGGGCTGCTGCTCCTCGGGGCTGTCCCCAGAGCAGCACAAGGGGAGGAGGCAGCGGGTGTGCAGGTTGAGGAAGAACGCTTCTCCCGGTAATCAGAAAGCGTCAGCGCCATGGAAACTTTTAGTAACTGGCTCTGCCTACAAAGCCAGGTCGATTCCTGGCTACGTTTCAGGTGCTGGCACCCGCAGCCCTCCCTGAGGCCACAGTCTCTCCTGGCGTGGGTAGCCCTCCCTGGCAGCGGTACTTGCTGCTCCGCACCTTTCTGGCTGCGTCAGGAAACGCGCTGGCTCTGGCGCAAGCCATGGCCTTAGATGGTACCTCACGTTTTTGCATCCCCTTTGTGCCCCTGGAGCCGCTCAGCACAACCCCCTCGCCAGCGTGAGTCACCGCAGGGAGGCTTTGCCTCGCACACCCAGCGTGCGGGCACATTCCAGCTACGCCTGCCTGGGTGCTCCATGGACGCCCCCTGCACATCCGCACTGGCAGGAGTGCACAAACAGGGCTGGTGCCGGCTGGGGAGGGAGAGATGGGGAGAAGGGACAGGTTTTACCTGCAGGGTGGGGGGCATGGTTTCGAGGAGGAGGTGTGCCTGCCCGGGGAGGCCCCAGAGCAGAGGGGAGGGAGCAGGGCTGTGGGTGGGAGCCCGGCAGGATGGTGGAGAGGGCTGTGGGGTGGCCTCAGCTGGAAGGGGCTAACACTGGGGGCATTTCAGGGGGAGGGAGAGCAACAGAGGAGTTTGCTGAGGTAGCGACAGAGGGGCGATAGGAGCAGGGAGGGGAGCTTGGGGGTCCTTGCTTTGAGCAAGACTGGGGGCAGCCCAGAACCCCTTTCGGGGCAATGCCAAGCTGGGGAGGGACGCAGGGGACGTAGTCCCTGGTGGTGCCAGTGAACATTAGTGCAGGTGCCTGGAGCAGGTTGCACCACAGCAAGCCCCCCCCCCAGGGTCACACCAAGCCCATGTGGGGCAATTCCCCATCCCCACATACCCCTGCCTCGCCGGGCACCACGTCATGGCTCTGCCCCCCTGCCACGCGCCACCCCAATGCCTGCCCCGTCCTCAGCACCTGCCGCCTCTACGAGCCTTGCTGTGCCTGTCAGAGCCCCAGGGCAGCAGGAATTTTAACCAGGAGCCATCCTCCCAGGAGGTTCTTGACCCCGACCCACTCCTGGGGCATGCCAGGGGAAGGGATCAGCATCTTCCTGCTGTGCTCGGGGGCTGGCGGTGCCGTGCTGTAGCACTGTGCGGCTGTTGCCCTATGCCCACTGTCACCTGGCCGCTGCCCAGTGCAAGTGCAGGCAATGCCGCATTCCTCGCATGCCTGAGCCCTGCGCGAGTGCCTCCGGCTGCTGCGGCTCCTGGTGCAGCCCCACCGTGCCCGGCTGGGCCCCTCTGCTCCGGACCTCTCCTACCTGCCCACGGTGGTCGCAGGATGGGTTTGCCCAGCAGGTGCCCGCAGTCCCGCTGCTCTCACCACTGCTTCCTGCCTGGGACTGGAGCGCGTTTAAAACCTTTCCCTTCCCCGCCCCTGGGGATGACACACCAGCCCAGCCCTGTGCCATAAGCTCATGGATCAGCCCTCCCCAAGGCTCCCTCCGTGCCCAATGCCCCCCTTGCCATGGTCTGGCTGCACATGGCCCCGCTGGGCTGCGTCCCTGTGCCCCATCAGCACAGCCTGCCCTGTGCCCTTTGGGCAGGAGTGGGCCAGGCTCTGAGCAGGGCAAGGGGCACGCGGGTCCCCAACTGGCCACGATGCCGACCGGTGGTCCTGTCCTGCAGGCAACTGCCTGCTCAGGCAGCGCCCTCTGTGGAGGAGGGGGGAGAAATGGGGAGAGACAACAGTGCCTTTGTGCCTGCGCTGCTCTCATCCCCAGCAGCCTCTCCTCCTTTTCCCCATCTCGCAGCAGCCCCGTAACCACCCCTGACCCCAGCTACTCTCCCACTGAATGCTAAAATGCCCCAGCACCTCATCCTGGTGGCAGCTCTCACCCAGCTCCTCTCCCATGGCAGCCCCTGCAGTCCCCGCCACCCCGTGCATGCTGTGTGTCTGTCCCCTGCCCAGTCGGCCATACTGCTGTCTCTGCGTGGCTGCACCCTGGGCTGCAGCTGCAGGGCTGACAGACCCCAGGCTTCCAGCTGGCACCAAGGCAGCTGAGGAGGAAGTGGGGGACCCCCCATTCCTGCCCCCCCCAACTTTGCCCTCATCCTGTTTTCCGACATGGATGTGCAGGTGGAGCCCGTACTGCCCCAAACATGCCCAAGCCACCCTATGCTGCCTGAGTCACCTGCGCACCCCTCCTCTGCCTCCGTCACCAGCCCCACGCCTTTCCCTGGACCCCGCACCCAGCCCCACACCCGGCTCCCCATCTCCACCCTGCGCACCCCTGCTGCTATCACTGGTGCCATGGGTGCTTGGTGGACCCCAGAAGTAAGCAGGCACCAGGCACGGGGAGGTGGGCCTCTGGGGCAGCTGGGCGCTGCAGGGTCATGCTGCAGCCCCATCCTGGTGCCAGCCCTGTGCCATGCCGGGGAGGACGGGATACACGCCGCTTGGGCAAGGTGTTTATGGTGTGTAGGAGTGTGTTGTCTGGAGAGCTGCCGGTATCCAGGTGCGGGGCTGGATGGGTGAGCCCGCGGCACAGCGTGGTCCAGCAGGCACATGGAGATGGCTCCCACTGTGGGTCCCCAGTGGCAGCAGCGCTGCACCCCACACAGAGGCAGCCCCGTGCTCGGTGTAGCCGTGTGCCCACGCAGGGACCCGCTCCGTGCCCGCTGCTTGAGCAGTGCAGAGCCCAGTGCTCCGGGACTGCAGACAGACCCTCGGGCCCACCCCGGGCAGCAGAGCTACAGCACCGAGAGAGGGGCTGGCCCAGGTGCCTTCGGCAGGCCATGCCCCACAGCTGTGGGGTGATGCCCAAACGGGGCAGCATCAGCAGTGGATGCAGTTTCCCCCTGGCAGGGCCAGCAGCCAGCGCCATAACTGTCCCCTGTTAGAGTGGTACGCTGATAGGAGGCTGTGTGCCAAAAGCCAGCGTGGGTTTCCGATGGCCACATGGGCATTGCCAGTGACTGCAGAGGTTTCACTCCAAGGAGGAGCCAGGGAGCCTTAATCCAAAGGCAAACAGTGATGAGTGCTTGCTGCTGCAGAGGGATCAGCACCAACATGTTGGAGTGGTGCCGTCACCACAGAGCTTCCAGCAGGCGAGGCTGACCTGCTGGCCCTCTAGTGGGGTCCTGGACCCATCCATGGCCTCCCCAAGTCTGTGCCGCCCTCGGCTGGGAGCAAGGATGGCCACGGGGCTGCAGCAGGGCCAGGCATGGCGCACGGGGGTCAGGACAGTAACACACATCTTGCCAGGGGCCAGGGAGCCCGGTGCTGGCAGCCAAAGGGGATCATCCCCTTGCTTTCCTGAAGAGGAACCGTGCTGGGCTGTGCTAGGTTGTTCTGCTGCTACGCCTGCCGACAATGTTTTGCTTTTGCTTTTTTGGGCACGCTGCCCAAACACAGGGGAAAGCATCTGGTTACGGTAATTAGCAGTAATGTGTGGTTGCAATTCATGCGTATGCATTTGAACTGACTGTCTGTGGCTTAACCAAAACATCTTAGCTGCTAACAAAGAAAAGGGCTCAAACCAGCCAGGGCACCTCTCCCGGCCCATGGGCGGCCATGGCTCAATCTGGAGGTTTCTGTTCACTCCCAGGAGCTGCAGTGAATCCTCTGTTCCCCAGGCTGCTGAGCCAGACGGGCTGCAGAGAGAGGCTTTTTGTGGACAACGGGAAGCTCATGGGCAGCTCAGAGGCATGCACACGGGGATGCGGTTGCTCAGTGGTGCAGGAGTCACCCCAGGGTGGCCAGTCCCACCTCAGCTGGCAGGGATAACTGAAGGAGACCGCCACGGCAGGCTGGTGGGCGCTGTGGGGAGGGCGCTGCCACAAGAGAACAGCTCTGGAGGTGCTCAGCCAACGCCGTGCTGCGTGCCCCAGCCGGGGCAGTCCTCCTGCAGCAAACACCGCGTGCTGGGCGCCCCATAGGGCCGCCTCTCCTGAGGCACCGAGGCTGTGCCCAGCCAGCTGCAGAGCGTGTGGCCCCACAAGGGCACAACAGCACGGGCACTGCAGCTGGGACAGCTCGGGACGGGGCGAGGTGTGCAGGAGCTGGCCCATGGCCAGCTGGGATGTGGCGGGGCTCAGGCCAGACGCTGAGCTCAGCACCAGGAGGTATCTGCTGTGGCTCTGCTGCCAGGTACCTGCACTCACACACATAAAAACAGCCTTGTGCAGGTGCGGGGGGGGGGGGGGATCACACACACGTGCCCATGAAAGTGGCGCACATGCAGGCTTGTACATGCACTGGCCCCAGCTCAGGAGCAGGGCTGGCATGCAGACATTGACCCCTGCATTACCAAGGCCACCAGCACTCGTGTCCTGGATGAGCCAAGTCCTGTCAGCTGCTGTCCCCAGTATGCCACTGCTTCCAGCCCCACGGGCATTCTGACCCCGTGCCTGGCCATTGGCTTTGCAGAATCAGGATGGGGTCCAGGGATGTGAGCTGGCTCCATCTGGGGCTGTGCTGGGTGCGCATCGAGGGCACGCGGGGCTGGCCCCTGCTCCTGCAGTTCCCACAGCCAGGGCTGGCACCGGGGCGGTTGGGGAACAGGGCAGCACCCACCTCCGTGGGGACCCGCTGGCAGGAGGGCTGCTCCGCCACGCGAGCAGAGCCCCACGCAACCCGGCTCCACCAGGACAGCTCGGATGCGGGGCTCAGGTGCCTGTGCCCAGCCATGCTGCTGCCCATCCGGCGCTGAGCCTCCAGCACTTGGCAGCTGCCTGCTCACTCGCTGCCCCCATGAACTGCTCGTGCAGCAAAGCAAAGCAATGTGCTTGCAGCCCTGTGACACTCCTCTCCCAGCCATGGCAGCAGGAGATGGTGAGCTCCTTGGCACCATGCTGCCGTGAGGATGGCACAGCTGCAGGGGGTCCCTGTGCTCCTCAGGCCTGTGTGCCTGCCCAGGCACACACACAGACACACAGACACACACACGCACAGACACCACTGTGGGTGCCGGTGCCTGCCCAGCCCTACGAGCAATGCCGTGCCACACGCACTCCCCCCACTGCCCCACGCCTGTTGTCTTTGTGTCCCAGCCAGAGTCGGTGCCTGGGGCCCTGGATGCGGCTGACACAGGCTGGTGGTGCCGGTGGTGCGGGGTGTGTTCCCCGCCTGGGAGGGGTGGATGCCATTTCCACAGGCAGAGGAATGTGCAGTGCAATCCGTGTCGGCGGCCCCAGCCCACGCCGGCAGCACTGCGCGGAGCGACCCGGGTGCGTTGGTGGATGCTCTGCGGGGAGCAGTGGGGCTCGGTGCTGTTCGGGGGGGCTGCAGGGGCCCTTTCGTGTGGGCTGGTTGGGGGACGGGCACTGATGCATTTCCAGACCTGTCCCCCTTTGGCAGTGTCCAACACAGAAGTACTTTTGTTCAGGAAAAAATGAATGCAGAGGCAGTTTTAGGGGACAGTGGTGTAGAAGTGGGACTAAATCCCATGGGAGCCAACAGGACCAGGGTAAGGGAAGAGGCAGCCAGGCAAATCCCAAACCCCACTGGAGGATCAGTGGAGGGCTGTGGCTGCCCTGAGTCACGGGGGTCTTGGACTCATTCCCCAACACAGAGAGGTGCCAGGGAAGGGCTCTGCTGCTGTGACACCTGGGGACTGTCCCCACATGCATAGTGTCCTCTGGGGGGCACAGCCACTTCTCCACCGTGAGCAGCACCTTGGGACCCAGGCCCAGGCTGCCCTGCAGCCATCTATCCCCATCCCAGCTTCCCCTGGCAGCACTGGACCAGTAGCACCACTGCAGGGCCGTGCTGGCCTGGGACCCTTGTGTCTGGAGGCTGTGGGGCCAGAGAAGAGCAGCGGGCACACAGGGACGGCGACACCACGTGTCCCGGCACTGCCTGCTGTGGGGCGCAGCACAGACCTGGCCCCCCACCCTGGGCAGAGGTGCTGGGCACAGCAGGAATCCCAGCAACGCTTTCCTCGGAAAGGAGGTAACGTGGCACGGCGCCTGCTGGCACCCACGGTGGCAGCCCAGGCTTGTCAGCCTCAGCCCCAGCGCTGCGCGTCTCTGCCAGGTGGCACAGGGCTGGGTGCATGCCCCAGCGGGCACTGCCCCCCCTGCTGCTGTGCAGGGACAGGCAGCAGGGTGAGCGGACAGACAGACTGCAGCAAGCCCCGGGTGCTTATAGAAAAAGAAATCTACTCTTTATTGTGGCTGGCAGGGCCGTGCCCCGGCCAGGGTTACATTCAGCTCTACTGCTGTCCGGTTAGCGGGGTGGTGGTGAACATGCGTCAGCAGGGCAGGGACCCGCCACCCGAGGGGTGCTGCAGTCGGGATGGGGGCACAGGGACCCCCGCCTGTGGCGGCCCCAGCCCTGCCGGGGCAGGGGACAGCTGTGGCCAGGGCCTGGTGCGCACACACCAAAGGCCCACGGGGTGAGGGTTAGCACCAGAAATGGGGCTCTGCACCCAGTGAGGGGTCCCGGCACCCTGGCTGCGGCGCCCTGCCACCTCCCACCGGGCGCAGGCAGGCAGCGAGGGCAGGCTCCCCGCCAGCTGATGCCAAATGCCCCGGGGCCCCAGCAGCCACATCGAGGGCACAGGAGCCTGGGGGAGACAGGCAGGGGCCATCCCCGGGGCACCGAGGCCACCGTGGCCCTGGGGGAGCCCAGTACCGCGATGATCCAGGCCACCTGCAGCTGCCCCGGCTGCTCCGACTGGGGCACCAGGGTCTTGGGCCCCCCCGCCTTGCCGGGTGGGGTGGTGGGGCTGGGGGATGTGCCAGCCAGAGCCTGGGGGTGGTTTGGTGTGTGTCGGGGGATGCTTGCATATATGCTGGGATCAGTGATGGACAGACAGCTCAGCCCTTGCCGGTGGGCACCCGCTCGGAGGGCCGCAGCGCAGTGCCGGAGTGCACAGGGCGGCCACCCTCGGCCCGGAGACCCGTGGGGCGCACGGCTGCAGCTTTGCCAGTCCTCCAGCCCCGTGGCGGGCGGCCTCCGGGGAGAAGAGTCCTGAGTGGGGCCGGCCAAGGGTGCTGGGTGCAGGGCGGGTGGCTGGGGGAGCTCAGCGGCAGGGGCTGCAGCGCTCTGGGGGGGACTCCTCAGGGCGGTTCTGAAAGGAAGGGGCAGGGCTGGAGCGGCTGCCTCGCTCCTGGGGCTGGGGGACAGACCCCCCCTGACCCCCACCTCCCGGATGGCTCCTGCTCCCCACTCTTCACCCCCCGGCTCCCCCAGGCCTGCCCAGCCCACAGCAGCCCCACAGCCCCCCTGCCCCGAGGGTTGTGCAGCCTGCAGCCTGCAGCATCCCACAGCGGCACAGCCCTCACCTGGGGGTGCCACGTCCAGGCTCTCCTCAGCCGCGGTGAACTGCAGCTCAGCCCCGTCGGGCAGCAGGGAGCCACGGGAGCGGGGACACCGGTCCCCAGAGCGCGTCCTCCGCAGCACTGACTGGGGAGGGAAGAGACTGCAGGGGCTGCAGTAGTTGGGGGGGGGGGGTCAGCACGGTCAGGGTGGCAGCTTGGGGCTCCCCAGCTCTTACCTTCCTGGCCAGGGGGCTGCTGGGGGCTGAGGCGCTGCTGTAGAGGCTGAGGCTGGAGTTGGAGCGGCTGGGGGACAGCACTTTGGAGGAGGGGGCCGACTGGTTCCCCGTGCACTTGACTGCGGTGGCCCCAAAGGCATCTGGGGACAGGTACTTCTCGTTGATCTTCAGGTTGGTCCTGCCCTTCACTGGGGAGGGACAGCAGAGGCGGTGAGACCCAGGAGCACACAGCCCAGACCTGCGGGGCGCCGGCTGGGCGCGGGGACGGCCGTGCCCACCTCTGCAGGGGTCGTTCTTGACCAGGAACTCATCCAGTGCAATCCAGCCCCCGCCAACCCGCACCATCAGAGTGCTGCGCAGGATCCGCACCATCCGCAGCTGCTGAGACTCCCCGAACTGCAGGGAGAGGTGTGTGGGGGCACGGCGAGCGCTGGAGGGGTTTGGCTGGGCTGGGAGCTGGGCACGAGGGCAGGACCCAGCACCCAGCGGTGCCTGTCACCAGCCCACCAGGTCCCCCACAGCACTGCCCTCCATCAGCACAGATGCCGGGTTTCCCCCACAGACAGGCAGGGGAAGGAGCTCCTTGCTGGGGCGCAGAATGGGTGCTTTTGCCATAGGCATGTGGGAAAGAGGGCAGCCACCCATGTGCCCCTGGGGACAGGGATCCCATGGGACATGGGTGGCTCTCCTGTGTCCTCTCTGCACCACTGCAAAGGCTCTGACAGCAGAGGTCGTGGAGCTGGGGGACCTCAGCATGGTGCAGGCTGTGCGTGGGTGTCAGAGCAAGCCCAGGACCCCAGCCCGCGGGGCGACAGCAGCGCGGGGCAGCAGTGGGAGGCGGCACTTACCCGGTACCTGTTGGCGCTGATCTGCTCCACCTGGAAGCGCTTGGCGCAGTTGCACTGGGCCACCTGCCTGTTCACCTGGAAGACAGCCCACGTGGGTCAGACCCATGGCAGGGCACCAGCCTCGTGCCACCGCGGCCCCTTGGCCATACCTCATCCTGAATCTGGTCGGCATCCGCAGTCCGGCGCAGCGGGTCCCGGTTAGGGTGCAGGGTGCTGACAAATTCGTAGTAGTCAATGAAGCCGTCACCGTTCATGTCAAAGATGCTCGCCACGGCATTCATCTCCAGGACATTGGTGGGGAACTCTGGGGAGGGACAGGGACCCTCAGCCCCGCTGTCCCCTGCTCACCCCTGCACCGAGCCCAGCCAGCGCTGGCACTGAGCCTGGGTCCTCCTCCAAGGGGGGTGCCCAGCTGTCAGCTCCTGCCCCCGCCGCTCCCAAACTGCCCCGTCCCGGGGGGGCACAGCCCCATGAGCCAGCCCCAGCCCACCACGGGTCCTGGGCACACTCACTGGAGGAGAGGACACTCTCGATGAACTCCCGCTGGCTGATGCGCCCATCCTGGTCCCTGTCGATGCCACGGAAAACATCCAGGACACGGGACTTCATTTGGCTGATCCACTGCATGTAACGCTTTCTCCAGACCCCGAAGTCAAAGTGAGCAAATTCCTCCAGCTCGGAGAGGCACAGAGGAATTAGCACAGCAGCAGGAAAGCCCCTGAGTCCCCACCTCAGGACCCGTGCTGGGGCTCAGCCCCGATGCCGCACAGCCAGCTTGCTCCTGGCCCTGACCCATTAGAGATGGGTGAAGGGGACCCAGGACCCCCAGCTCGGGGTTGCACTGGGGAGCTGCAAGCTCCAGTGAGGCCGGCTCCGGTCACTTGGGGTCACCTTCCCCTGCCCATGGGGACGCATGGGGACAGGGTCAGGGAAGGCTCCCGGCTCTGCCTGCGCTGTTTCACCGAACCAGGGGCCATCCCCCTCCGTACCCACCCAGGGCCTGAGCTCCCGCAGCACAGGGCGGGGAGCTGCTGGCACGAGCCAGGGCCGCGGCGCTGCCGGGGCTGCCCCTACCTCCCGCAGGCGCTGCAGGGCCGTCTCCAGCCGGTACTGCCGGTCCAGAGCCAGGAGCCAGAGCTGCTGCCAGCGGTGCAGGAGCTGGGCCATGAGGGGCGTCTGGGGCTCCAGCCCCCCAAGTGGCACCGCCGGAGCACCCTGTGCCTTCCCCACGCTGCGGCGCCCTGCAGCCAGCAGAGACAGGGGTGAGGGCACGGCCAGGGGCCCGGGGCGCAGCATGGGGGCAAAGGGGCTCTTACGTGTGGCCAGTCTGCGGGCGGCTGGCGGCCCCAGCTCAGTGGCCAGCTTCTGCTTGCAGCTCTTGGTGACCTTCTCCACATCAGGTTGCTTGCGGTTCAGCTCTTCCATGAACACCTGCCACAGGAGGACGGCACTGAGCGCCCACCGGCCGTGCCAGACGGTCCGCCAGGCTGTGCCCCCCACCCGCCAGCACAGCTGGAGCATGGGGCTGAAGCCAGAGCGTGGCCACCCACCAACCAGCCCCAGGGGGCTCCTGCATCAGCATCCCTTGCAGTAGAAGCAGCAGCTCAGGCATACACCCAGAGCGCTGCATCACCACTGCATGTGCCAGCTGCAGCCACTGAATGCACCCAAAGGTCCTCGGTGGGGCTGAGTGCTCCCGCCAGTGCCAGGCAGGTACAGGGGAGGACGGCGTGCCCCCGGCCTGGCAGGGAGCTGGCTGCGGGGCCCTCACCGCGTGCTGGGCATTGAGCTCCTCCAGCTGCTCAGCCTCCTCCGGCAGCGGCTCCTGGTCCCGTAGGCTCAGTGCCTCCTCAGCAGCCGTGATCCAGTCGACGAGCTGGGCCATCTCCTCCCGCTCGGCCGCCAGGCTGGCCCGCTGGGCTTGCAGCCGCTCGCCCTGCTGCTGCGCCCAGCTCAGCACCTGCGGCAAGGAGCAGGGGCTGAGCCACTGGGGCTGGCGGCGGCGGCACGGTGCCGGATGCACGGCTGCGGGAGCGGTGTCGGCAGCCCCAGCTGTGCACTGCTGCGGGGGGGGTGAAGTCTGTGTCTGGGGTGCCACGGCCCAGCCCTGCTGTGGGGCAGGAGCACAAAACCCTGTCCAGCTGCCCCAGTGACCACAGGATAGGAGCACTGGGCAGGGACATGAGTGCTCCAGGACCCACCGTGCCACGGGGCAGGAGCATGGGGCAAGAACGTAGATGCTCCGGGACCTATCCCTGCCCGTGGGGCAGGGCCCGCTCAAGGGCCCGCAGGCCAGCTGGGTCAGGGCTGACAACTCTGCCCCGCATGTGCCAGGGGACCTTGCAGCTCCTGGGGGCTGCCACCAGTGCTTTGAGCACCACTCGTCAGCACATCCCTGCGGGTGGTGGCCAAACGTGCTTGTACCCAGGTTCATGCTGTTGCAGACGTGCTCACTGCCCTTGCAGCAACCTCACTATCTGGGGTGAGTGGGGCTGCGGGTGAGGGCAAGCCCCACAGGTAGTTGGGACGGGACTGTGCTGCTCCATACCCTGGAGCACCTTCAGATCAGATGCACGGGGATCCCTGCTCACTGAGGGCTTTTTGCAGGCGAGGGCGAGGGATCGGCCAAACCGGACAGACCCGTTCAGGGAGGAATGGGAACAGGGGAGGAATGGGAACGCTCTTTCCTGCAAACCCACAGAGCAGGGAGCCTCTGTGGGAGCGGGGTCCGGGTGGAGATCCCCAAGACTCCGCTCCCCAGGGACCAGGGGGACTGCCATCTCATGTGCGTGGAATGAGCCACCACCGGCCAGGTGGGGCTGGAGAGGCCGTGGGTGCTCCCCTGCGTGGCCCCAGGACAGGGAAGCAGGGGTGAGAGCGAGGGGTGGGAGGGCCAGGTCTGCAGCAGGAGGGACTGCGCCGGGGGACATCCAGCCCCCGGCAGGACCAAGGCCGGCTGCACCGGCTGGAGAAGGGGCCGGGCACCCCCAGCTCTGCCCAGCTGGGAGGACATCACCAGGAGCACCGGCAGTGGGAGAGGCGTGGGGCTGTGTGGGGCTCTGTGGGGCTGTGTGGGGCTGCTCCCTGCAGGGACGGACGGAGCCGGGGCACACAGCTCACCTCCTGGAAGCGGCTCTTGGCGACAGTGACCCAGGACTTGATGGTGATGATGGAGTCTGGGTGGCAGGTGGAGAGGATCTCCTCCCCCAGTGAGGTGATGCACTCCAGCTCCAGCTGCTGGCACTGCAGGGACTTCATCAGCTCCTGGGAGGGCATACGGAGTGTGGTGCTGTGGGGTCCCAGCCCCCCGCATCCTGCGTCCAGAGCCACCGGGACCGGCTCCCACCCAGCCGGGCATCCAGGCTGGGGAAGGGCGCTGGGTGCTGTGAGCACGTCTGGCCTTGCGCGGGGTGCTTGGGGCCCCAGATCTCCATGCCTCGGGGTGCTTGGGGCCCCAGACCCCACGTCTGGCAGCATCCCACATCATGGACAAGCAATGGGACATCCTGGAGCAAGATCGGAGATGTGTCTGGAGGCGGGGGCTGGCGGCTGGCACTGACCTGCAGCTGGTTCTGGCACTCCTGCACAGCCGCTTCCTCCTCAGGGAAGACGCCATACTTGAGGGTTTTCTCTGACTCGGAGAGGCGCCCCAGGAAGGACTGCACCAGGTTGTGAAACTCCTCTGCCTGCCACGACAGCCCAGGACATGCTCAGCGCCCACCCTGCAGCCCCCCACCCCTGGCCAGCCCCGAGCCCTGCAGCTGCCCATGAGGCACCCGGCAGAGCCGATTCTGTGCAGCCCCAGCCGCTCCCAGACCCCACAGCAGGACAGCGAGGATGATCTTCACCCCAAAGACTCCTTGGGACACAATTTTCCCTGACCCCCGTCGGTACATCCCCTCTGAGGAGGGCACCCCGTGCAGCACCCTGCCACACGCACAGGCACCCTCCACACGCGTGCACCTCCAGCAGGTGCCTGCAGCACCCAACTTGGCACCCTGCCGCAGCACCTTGCGACACGGCCACCCACAGCCCAGCACCCCACACAGCACCCTGCAATGCATGGCCACCCACAGCCCTGCAGCACCCTGTAACGCACGGCCACCCGCAGCCCAGCACCCCCCGCAGCACCCCGCAATGCACGGCCACCCATAGCTGTGCACCCCGCAATGCACAGGCGTGTGCAGCCCTCCCGTGGGGAGGCACCAGCTGCAGCCCCTGACCTTGCAGCCCCCCAGCTCACTGCCCGCACCTGCCGGAGCGCAGCCTCCAGCCGGGCCTGCTTGGAGACGGAGAGCTTGCAGACCAGGTCCCACCGTGTGCTCAGCTCCTCCATCTGCTTCTGCAGCCACTGGGAGTCCACGCTGCTGCTGCCGCGGGTCAGGTCCCGCACCGAGCGCTTCAGCATCTTGATGCAGCTGGCTCGCTTGCCCAGCTCCTTCTGGAAGACCTGAGGGGGAGAGAGCAGGAGGGAGTGGGAGGTGCCAAGTGCCCCAGGTGCACGGTACATGGGGTACATGTGGCACGTGGGGCACCCAAGCACTGCTCAGCGTGCTGGAGGGCCGCGGGCAGGGCTGGTGCAGAGCCCAGGGCTGCCCTGGGGCCGTCGCTCCCCAGGGGTCCCACGGGGCCAGAACACAGCAGGCAGCTCCCTGCATGGCCCGGGGACACCCACCTTATGCTTGTCCATCAGGTCACTGACCAGGTCCCGGTCCCCTCCAACAGGCACGTCCTCACTGAGCTGCGGCTCAGCACGGTACAACCAGTCCATGAGAGCCTGCAGCGCATCAGTGAACTTGCCTGAGAAGAGCAGGTCCTCCTCTAGCTTGTGCTGCCTGCAAGGGAACAGCCACAGCCGTAAATGCCTGGGATTGCCTGTGGCTGGGGACAGATCCTGGCTCTACCCCCAGGGGCCATAGCCCAGTGGTGCTGAGGAAGGGGGTCCCAAAGCAGGGAGTGGAACACCCAGGGAGGAAGGACTCTGAAGTGTATCCTGCCTGGGACCTGCACGGAAAGCAGAGCACAGGCATCCCACCCCATCCCATCCTGTCCTGTCCCATCCCCATCCCCATCCCCATCCCCATCCCCATCCCATCCCATCCCACCCCATCCCATCCTGTCCTGTCCCATCCCCATCCCCATCCCATCCCACCCCATCCCATCCCATCCCCATCCCAATCCCATCCCATCCAAATCCCCATCCCATCCCAATCCCCATCCCATCCCATCCCCATCCTATCCCACCCCAACCCCATCCCATCCCACCCCACCATCCAGCATGGGGCAGGTGCCCCTCACCTCTCGGTAGCCCGGCTGCACAGCGCATCCCAGCGCTCTTTCAGCTCCCCCAGCAGCTCCTCCAGCGGCTGCAGATCCTCAGGGAGCCTGGGCTCTCTCCCGTAGGGCCCTCCCGCTCCGCAGCGTGGCCTCGTACACTGGCCGCTTCGAGCGCAGCTCCCTCTGGAAAGCCTGCGGGCAGGTGGGGTGAGCCCGCCCGGACCCCGGGGCTCAGCGGGGCGGCCGGGGGTGCTGATGCCCCTCACCCAGGGGCTCTCTGTGCCCCCAGAGGCAGACGTGGAACGGTGCCCAGCCGTGGGGTGGGGTGGGCTGGGAGCTGGGGAGCCCCCGGCAGCCGCCCCGCAGCCCCCAGCTCTGCTCCCGCTGCCCTTGGCAAGGCAGCCCGCCCCAGTGGGACTCCCCCGGCCCCGCAGGGCTGGGCAGCAGCGCTCGCCCCTCACCTTGTGCTCAGCCAGCTGGCACTTGATCTCCTCCTGGCTCGTGGCCGTGTCCTGTGGCACCTCCAGGGCCTGCTCCGCCTCGTCCATCCAGTCCAGGAGCAGCCGCCGGGACTCGCTGAACTGCAGCAGGGAGGAGGGGACTTGTGCAGGGCGCACGGCGCAGCGTGGACGAGGAGCCAGAGCAGCACACACGACAGGGCTGCATGGCCCCTGCGCCACGGCACGAGCCACAGGCAGCGCGGCACAGCCCACGTGCCAGGGCGGCACGGCCCAGGTGCCGGCACAGCTCCCTGCAGGGCCTGTGCCCTCGCCACCTCGGCTGGGTACCTGCTTGGTGCGCTTGCGGGCCTCCTCCAGAGCTGCCCCGCGCTCCGCCGTGTGCTGCAGCACCTTGCCCAGCCGCTCCTTGGCCGTCAGCACGAGGTTCTGGATCACGGCTCCATCCTGCTTCCTGCTGAAGTCCTTCAAACGCGATGCAACGGCCTCCAGGCTGCTCAGCTTTTCCCCATGGGCGTTTGCCTCCTTCACCAGGGCCTGAGGGCAGCCGGACGTGGCTGGGGGGCATGGGCAGCCCCAGGGCAGGAGCAAGTCCCCGAGCCACAGGGCAGGCCCGCGCCGCTGCCGCATGGGGGGAGCCCTAGGGGCAGCCCAGGGGGATTTCCCCCGATGGTGTCCATGCCGGTGCTGGTCAGGACCTCCCTGGGTGGACCCCAGCCCCCAGGAGCCAGCCCACAGACTCGGGGCATCCCCCTGCGGGTGGGAGGGAGCCCTGCCAGCCCGGCCACACTTGCCTTGTGCTCCTGGATCTGCATGGTGACAGTGTCCAGGATGAAGCTGGGGGGCGTGGGGGAGCTGAGGAGCTCCTCTGCGTGTGCCACCCAGCGCAGCAGCTCCTGCATGGTGCCGTGAAACTCAGTGGTGACAGTCAGCCCCTCGGCCAGGCGCTCCTGCAGGCAGAGCGGGGATGCTGACCGGGACGGGCGCCCGCGGCCCCCAGAGCTGGGCAGGGTCCGCACCCCCGGGTGGGCAGCACGCCCCTGCCCCGCACACCTTCCTCTCCTGTGCCTCGGCGTGGACGCTCTCCCACTTCTGCTCCAGGATGCGCAGGCTGTGCTCGGTGCTGCAGGGCCGCGCCGCGCGGCAGGAGCCCAGGCAGCCGCTGCAGACGGTCCCGCACGGCGTTGTACGTCTCCTGCTTGGACTCCATCTCCTTGCACAGCTCCTGCCGAGAGGAGAGGCCGGGAGAGGCCGGTGTCAGTGCCCCGTGTTCCTGCCCTGAGCGGGACGGGGAACAGGAGGGCTCCAGCTGCAACTGGGGGGCCTGGCCAGGCAGGGAGAGGAGCAGAGGGGCTCTGCCCATCTGGGGAGGGGAGGAGGCAGAGAAGGGTCCCAGCACCCCAGCACAGAGAGGGGCAGGGGGGGCACCCCCAAGGGACGGCTCTGCAGCTTGGGGGCGTGGGGGAGCTCACCAGGTGAGCGGCGAGCTTCTCTTTGGTGGTGTCTGGGTGGCCCCACCCTGGCTTGTAGAAGAAGAGCTGCAGCTCCACATGCTCCAGCCACTGCAGCAGCTCCGTGATCTCCAGCGTGATGTCCTGCACCTGGGGGGAGGCGCAGGGGGCTCAGCACTGCCTCCACGAGCAGGGGACGTGGCAGCGGGGGCGGCCGCTGTGCTGTGCACCTGGCTGAGGTT
>NW_026109792.1:0-25000 GCF_013377495.2 Cygnus atratus
TGAGCCGGATGCCCCCACGCCCCACAGCGCGCCCCACAACGGGGAGGGGGCTCCCACCAGAGCCCCACGCGCGATTCTACGACGCCTGCAGGAAACAACTTCCAGCAGAGACAGCGCAGCCCAGCCCGACAGCTCCCTGTGTGCAGCGGCTGACACGCACCTCGCTGCGTGAGGAGGCAAGAGAAAGAACAGCCAGAGCGCGTGCTGCGTGCTTCCCGCAGCGTCACCGTCCTGGGACCCTGCCCTGCCCTGCCCGAAGCTGCCACCCACGCCTTGGGTGGCCACAGGCGCTGGTGACACCGGTCAGAGCCCCGTGAGGTGGCAGCACAGCAGCAGGGCCAGCAGTGACCACCCCTAACAGACACCAGAGCACGCCACGCTCACAACACAGCACGTCGTCGAGCCCCGCGCACAGCGGCAGGCACCGCCTGCCCCGCCGGGGGACGAGGAAGGGGCTGCAGCAGCCCCTCTTTGCTGCCGCCCGCGGTTTTGTGCCCGCTTCCCAGCACGACGCAGGATCCGCTCGCCCACGAGACGCCTTCCAGCCCTGCCAGGGACCGATCCTGCCCAGCAGGGGCACAGGGAGAGCGGCTGCTCCCCGGGCCCCGGTACCTGTTGGTACTGCAGGATCCCCTCCTGCTCCTGCTGGATCCTCCACAGCTCTGTTTCGTCGGGCTTGTAGCTGCAGGGGACCACGTAGTCGTCCGGGCGGTCTGTGCTGCACATCTCGCAGCCCGGCCGCGTGGGCTTGTTGATGAAGGTGCACTTGGGGCACGACCAGCCCGCCTGCGGAGAACGTGGAGGTGGTGAAGGAGCTGGGAAAAGCGCGTTGGAAGGGAGAGGGGAACAAGGCCTGGGGAAGAGGCCACCCTCAGCCAGCGGCACCCAGAACAGCGTGCAGGGGGAAGGAGGGCCCGGGGGGCGCAGGGCCACCCACCTGCACCGGCGAGGGCAGGGAGGCGGCAGCGGAAGCCGACGGTGGCTGGTTACTGACAAGGTCGCCGATCTGCATCATGTCCAGGTGCTGGCTGATTTCACTGATGTCCATCTTCCTGCTGGGGTCATTCCCCCACGCTGCAGGAGAAACGGGGACACCGGCGCGTTACGACCGTGGCACGGAGACGGGGCAGCAGCCAGGCACGGCTGAACCGGGACAGAGCCCTCCTGGATGAGCTCGGCACAGAGAGCGCGGACAAGCGGTGCGCTCCTGAGGCCGAGGGGATCAGCACCCAGAGCCCGGCTCTGCTCAGCACCAAAGGGGCCGCTCAGCCACTCAGCACCTGCACGGCAAGGTCTGAGCGAGGGCCCAGGGCCAGGAGAACTCCAAACACCCCATTCGGGGCCGCACGTGTCCTCACCCACACAGGAGCAGAGGCAACAGCAGCGCCCCAAACCCTCCCTCCCACACGGTCTGGCACCAGCAGACCACACGCCGCGTGAAGGCGGGGAGGATTTGGGCAGGATCCGGGCAGGATCTGGGCTGTCCCCTCCGCCTGCCAGCCGAAGGGACGGGCGCAGCAACCGGACCTTTCTTGGGGGACATGCTGGGCAGGGTGTTGTATTTGCGCTGCTCCCCGGCACCGGCGCTGTCACTGAGCGAGGCGATGGAGTTGAGCAGGAGCTGTGCCTGGTCCTCCTCGTAGCGCTGCTGGGTGAGCTCGGCCCTCTTCGCCGAGAGCAGGTACAGAAAGGCCGTGTCCCCATCCCTGCGAATGCCGTACGAGGAAACTGTCCGTTCATCCACGCACAGGCACTGCCCGATGATCCACCGCTGAACCAGGGGGTGGAACCCGTAATCCTGGAACACCTGGGCGGCGGGAGAAGCTCAGAGGTAAGCCCACCGCATCCCCAGCACACTTCCCAGGAGCTTCCCACCCCGCTGTGGGGCTCGGCAGGGGCTGGTACCACACCATCACGCATCGGCCGGCAGGAGAACCGGTGAAGAACCAGCTCCACAAAGGGTGAGGAGCAGGCGGGAAGCCCAGCTCTGGCACACCAGGCGCAAGCGTTTAGAAAAGGGGCTGCCCTGACCCTGGGGCTCCAGGGCCCTTCCTGGGGCTCAGCACCCCGAGACCCTGCCCCGTGCCCAGCTGGCGAGGCGACGGCTCCGCGCGGCTCCGTACCTGCTGCTTGAGTGTCGCTATTGTAGTGTGAGCCTGGACCTTGAGGACGATGCTGGCAGAAGATGTCGCATCCTCCACGCCGACGTTCATGCTGGAGCAGAGATGACGGTGCCGTTAGAGGACGCCCGCCCGGCTTGGGGCTGGGACACCCGACGGCTCCGAGCCCCCCGCAGCCCCGACGCGGTGCCCGGTGCCGGCGTTTCAGCCACGCGCAGCGCGCCGCAGGAACTGGAGCACCCTGCCACGCGTGTGCTGGCGGCTGCACCTCGTGTTTAACAGGCACGTGGGACTTGTTTTCCCCTGATTCCGTTCAGTCTCTACATCAACATATTTCTTTTTGTTGCCTCCAAACAGCTGTGCCAACCGTTTCCACCGTGCGCTTAGAAACGGTGTGAAAAAAATCTTTCCTTCCACCTGCTTTTAAATCTGGTGCTTCCTAAGTTCACTCGGCCTCTCAGTTTATCTGCTCCCGGACGCGTGAACAAACATTTCCTTTCTCTGCACCACTCACCTCCTCCCTGCAGCCTCCCTCTCACCAGAGCCCTAATCTTTCCACCCGTCCCCCTGCAAAGGCTGTTCTGTGCCTGATCACCGCCCCGTCCCGTATCCGACACGGGCAGGGGTCTGCCCTTCGCCCCCTCGCCTTTTCCTAACAGCCCCGAGCTGCCCGACGCCGCCGGCCCTGCCCGAGCCGGCAGTGACCGCAGCCTGTCCCTACGCATGCCCCCGGGCGCTGGCTTCCCTGCCGGCCCCACTTTGTGGGGCAAGGACAGCTCCCCACGCTCTGTATTCCCGCGCCTCCCCACCCGTAATTTGTTAATCCAGGCGAGCACAGCTCCCCCTGGGGCAGCTCACAAACGGTCTGGGACCTTACGGGTCACCCAGTCTGACCAGTCTGACCCAGGCACACCTCCCACTGGAGTGGGATGCCCACGGCCCATCCAGCCCACATGAACACCTCCAGGGATGGGGCAACCACAACTTCTCTGGGCAGCCTGCTCCAGTGCCTCGCCACCCTCATGACGAAGAATTTCTTCCTTACACCCAATCTAAATCTGCCCTCTTTCGGTTCAGAACCGTCGCCCCTTGCCTCGTCACCACAGGGCCCGGGAGGGGACACGGAGGAGCACAAAGTGTCCGCACGCTGGCACCAGGAGCGCCACGGCCAGCGGGGCTCACCTGATGTCGTCCGCGGGGTAGTTGGACTCCTTCAGGAGGATGCTGAGGGTGGCCTGCTGGCGAGCCAGGGCCACGGCGCACTGCGCGGCCGCCTCCTCGTCGCCGTCCTCGATCGCCTGCGCCAGCTGGAGCGCCAGGTCCTCTGCAGGGGCGGGAGGGAGAGCCCTGCAGCAGCGGCACCGCGCGGCGCAGCCTCGCGTCCAGCCCAAAACAGCACCAGGGAGCTGACCAGGGCCGGACCCAGACAGCACCGGTGAGCAGCAGGAGCTCTGCAAAGGCTCCTAGGATGCGCGATGCCCGCCGGGCAGCCGGTGGGCTGAGGGGGCAGGAGGAGCAGCCGAGCAGCGCCCTGCAGCGCGTGGCCAGAGAGCCGCGGGTGGGAGCCCCACGGGGCGTTTCTGAAACCCCTGGAGAGCCGGGATGCGCGGCCCCCACCCCTGCCCCGCAGAGAACTCCGTCCCACAGGACTCGGACTGCACCCAAAACTGTCGGCCCAGACCGGGGAGCGGCTGGACCTGGAGAGGAGCCCTCGTCTCCTGCGGCAACTCCCGGCACGCGTCAGGAGCCAAGAAACCTCGCCCCTCAAATACCTTTCCTGGAGAGCTCCGAGAACAAAGCTTCCTCCGGGTCCCGATCTGCAGAGCTGCCTCCGGCCGCCGCGGGCAGGGACGAGGCCTGGGACGCCAGCGTGCTGCTGCTGTCAGAGGCTGGAGGAAGAGCAGGGAGGCATTGGTACAGGTACCTGACAGGAGGCTGCAGCGAGCTGGGGGTTGGTCTGTGCTCCCACGTGCCTGGTGACAGGACGAGGGGAATGGGCTCAGGTTGCGCCAGGGGAGGTTTAGGATGGGTATTGGGAAGAACTTCTTTACCGAAAGGACTGTTAGGCATTGGGATGGGCTGCCCAGGGAAGTGGCTGAGTCACCATCCCTGGAGGTCTTTAAGAGACGTTTGGATGCAGAGCTTAGTGATGTGGTTTAGTGGGGGACTTGTTAGGGTTAGGTCAGAGGTTGGACTGGGTGATCTTGGAGGTCTCTTCCAGCCTCGGTGATTCTGGGATCCTGTGCACCAGGGCAGGGCAGCGCCGCTGCCCCGAGCGGTGACCGTCACCCACGGCCGTCCCCATGCAGCTCCGCGGGGAGCCCCGGGCTGCGCAAGGCAGCTTGGGGCAAAGGCAGAGCTGACCCTAACCCCCTCACCCCATCCCAAGGGCTCACGGAGGTCAGGCAGCAGCGGGCAGCCCGCTGTCCCTGTGAGCACATGGCTGCTGCTCTCCTGAGGGCGCGGGGCTGCCCTGATGGAGGGGAGGAGGCTCTGCGCCCCCCAGCCCCGCCGGGGCTGCTCTCCTCTGCCTCCCAGCGAGCAGCTTCCCTCCCACCCCCGCTGCCGCCTCGGGGCCCGCAGCACCCTGCCTCCTGTGGGCTCCTTGCCCCCCGGGTGCTCCACAACGCGCAGCCACACCACAACGGGGCCCTCAGAGTTCCTTGGGGCTCCAGGGCAAGCGGCCCTTGGGAAAGGCTCCAAACACGGCGTGCTTCTGCGCTCGGAGCCTACGGAGCCCCTCAGAGGTCCCGCAGAGGGTTCCAGCCTCCCTGGGAGCATGGCGCCGCTCCCCGAAGCAGCTGGTGGGACGCGCACCCAAATTATTTGGAACAATATTAAAATAACAATTACTAAAACTGTGCCCCTCGGCCCGCTCCGTGCGGGTCACGCCGGCCGCCCCAGGCCAGGCGCCAGGAACGGAGCACTCGGCGCACACGATCGCCGCGGGGCCGTCCCCCCCCCGGGGACCTGGCACCGACCTTTCTGCACCTCCCGCAGGGAGCTGCTGACGATCGTCCACCACTTCTGCGCCTCCCGCTCCTCCTCGAAGTTGAACACCATCGGCTCGTCCAGGGAGCCGAAGACCACCAGCTCGTGGCACGTGGGGCTCTTCACCGTGTAGGAAATGTCCTTGAGGTCGTACTCGGCGATGCTCTGGGGGGAGCAGAACGGCGGGGGGGTCACGGCAGGAGGAAGGCACGCCGCGTGCGAGCGATGCGCCCGGTGCGGGGACAACCCCTACGGCACGGCACAGGGGACGCGGGGACGTCCCTCCCCTCACCGGCACGAGCCCCGAATGCCGACCCTGCACGAGGCCCTGTCCCCGGCTCCCAAAGCAGCCCCGCGCCCTGTGACCCTGCCCTCAGACCGGGGCTCCCGGGGGGCGATTCCTTCCCCGGCACAAACCCGGGGGCAGCGCCTCCACGCACAGCTCTGCGCTGCCCGCTCCCGACGGGCACCGGCAGCGTGCCCCCGGCCAGGAGACCCCATCCTCACGCAACCCGGCCCAGTTCCGAGCTCGGGGGTCGCTCTCGGCTCTGACGAGGTGGGAGCACCTCGGGAGCAGCCGCCGGGTGCCGTGCAGCCCCCCGGCACCATGGCGAGCAGGAAGCCGGCGAGCGCCGCCCGCCCTGCGCAGCACCGGAGCCGCACCGCCACGGCGCTGGGAGGAAGGCGGCGAAACCGCCGCTGGTTTCCTTTCCCCTGGTCCCAGCCCGGCTTCCTGCTGAGCCCCCAGCCACTGCCCCGTCCCATCACCGGCATTACAAGGGAGGGAAACGAAGGAGAAAGCCGACGTCTCCCTGCCCAGCGAGAAAGTTGGAGCAAAGTGCTGTTTGCCTGAGAGGGACAGCGATCATAAAGAAACGCGTTATCGTCCCGGGTCACGGCTCTGCCAGCACAGCATCGTTTCGCCCGTCCGCCTGAATTTGGGCTTCACATCGACAGCCTGACCCACGATCACAGCTCCCAAAGCGAGACAGCACCCGGCTTTGCTTTGCTCTCAGAGCTGGCACCCTCGTGGGAGGGCTGATAGAGAAGGAAAAATTCACAAAGCAGCTTTGGGCACGCAAACGGTTTTGAGCTGAGCACGTGAACAGCTCCGAACTGTTTGGATCCATTCTTTCCCTCTCTATTTTATTAAAATGAGACTCGTGAGGGTCCGGGTTGGCCACTGCTATTTTGGCTCCCTATTTCAGGCCGAACGCCTGTTTTGGCAGCCGATGCCTGCACCCACAGCACCAACACCCCGGGGGCAGGAGGCGTCCCCGAGCCGCGGGGCAAACAGCACCGGGCCCGGTTCCCCCGTGGGCTGTGGGACCCCCCCTCACGCCCCGCTTGCAGCGTCTCAGCCCTGCCCCTGGGGTCCCTGGGGAGCAGCCCCGGCCCCGCGTGCCACAGGAACGGCCCCAAACAGGCCAAGAACGGCCGGTGCGAGGCCAAGCGCCTCCGGTCATCCTCAGGTGGAGCGTGGGGGGCTGAGAGGGGCCGAGCTGGAGGCACCTGCAGCTCCCCGAGACCCCTTTGGAGAGCTGCGCCGGCACCGGCACGCGTTTACCGGGGGCTCCGCCACCTCCTCGCCTCTGCCCCTGCTCCCGGTGAGGGGCGGGGGGGGTCACCGGGGCCGTTTGGCAGCCCCAAGGCTCCGGGACCGGTCCGTGGCGAGCGACCCCCGGCCCCACCGAGAGCCACCGAGAGCCTGCAGCCGTGCTCGGTGCTGCACCGGGAACGAGGCCCATGGGGAACGAGGCCCAAGCACGCCACTGGGCACCGGGGAACCGGCCGGGCACGGTGCCTGTGAGGGGCACCGGGGTCACCGGCCCCGCACCGCCCCCGGGGGGCACAGCGGGGGCTCCGCCCGCTGCCGCCTCCCCGCAGCCCCGCGCGGACCGGGCACCGGGGAATCGGGAACCAGGAACTGGGCTCCGGGAACCGGGCACCAGGGAACCGGGCACCAGGGATCGGGGAACCGAGGAACCGGGAAACCAGGCACCGGGCCCCCCCCCCCAGCCGCCGCCCCCCCGTGCCGTCCCGTCCCGTCCCCCCCGTCCCCCCGGGTCTCACCGCGCCGCCGGCCTCCTCCGCCTGCCGCAGGCCGAGGCGGAAGCGGCGCTGCCCGGCGGGCGCGGGCTCCAGGCTGAGCTGCAGGCGGAGCAGGGCGGCGGGCGGCGGCGGGCGGCGGGGCGGCTGCTCCAGGGCCACGCGCACCGACATCAGCACCGTGGGCGGCGGCGGCAGCGCGGGGGCCGCGGCCGGGGCCGGGGCGGGGGCACCGGGCAGAGCCATCGCCGCCGCCTCCCTCCCTCCCTGCGCCGCCGCCGCCACGGCACTTCCGCCGCCCGCCGGTGGGGAAACGCGCACCGCGAGCGGGGTTCCGGGCCGGGGCGGGCCGGGGCGGGCCGGGGGGGGGGGCGCGGCACCGGACCGGGGTCCCGGTGCCCGGTGGGAGGGGAGGGGACGGGACGGGACGGGACGGAGCGGCCCCGAGGGGCCCCGGGCAGCGCCGCGCTGCGGGCGGGGGGGGGGCTGCGGGGCCGCCTGGCAGCGCCCAGCCCGGATCCGCGCTCCCGGTTCCCGGCGCCCCCCCCCGCCCCGTTCCGCCCCGTTCCGCCCCCGGCGCCCCCTCCCCCCTCCCGGTGCCCCCCCCACCCCCTACCCCCCCCCCGCCCGGGCGGTGCCGTGAGCCCCGCCCCGCCCCGCCCCTGATTGGCAGCTGCTCCCCCCGTCTTTGTCCCCGGCAGCCAATCAGGACTCGGAGCGCCCCGCTCCGGGAGGGGCCCGGCGCTGTCCGCTCGGAGGGCGGGCGCGCGGCTCTGACCGACGTTCCCCTCAGCGAATGGGAGGAGCGCTGCGCGGTGACGGGCAGGGCCGCCCTCCAATGGGGAGCGGAGAGCTGCCGGGCTCCGCTCGGGGCGGGCGGCGGCGGGCGGGGCCTGGCCGCTTGTTGTCGTCCGGTGCCGGGGGAGGCGGGCGGTCGGTCGCTGGCTGCGCGCTCGCTCGCTCGTTCGCCCGCCCGGGGTCGCGAAGGTCTCGCTCAGCCGCTCGCTGCGTCCCGAGCGCTCGGGGACATGTCGAGGTGGGCGGGGGCCCGGCGGGCCGGCGCGAGACGGCGGACGGCGGCCGAGGCCCGCGGGCCCTCCTCGAGCTTTCCCCGGAGACGCCTCCCCTTACGGGCGCCCCGAGCCTGAAGGAGCCGCCGCCGCGAGAAGGCCCCGCCGGCACCGAGACCGGGAGGCGCCGGTAAGTCCGCTCCCAGCGCTTCCCCTCGCGGCGCCCCCCCGGGACTACATCTCCCGGCGCGCCCTGCGGCGCCGTGCGGCGGCCGGACGCGACGCGGAGGCGCGGGGCATGGTGGGAGCTGTAGTCCGCGCGGGGCAGGCCGGGACGGCTGCGGGCAGGGCCCGGGGCGGGGGGGCTCAGGGCGGCCACCGGGGGGGGCGGGGGGAGGCCTCTTGTCACCGGTAGCCGGCGGGGGGAACGGCCTCAGGGGGTGCTGGGGGGAAACGAGGAGACATTTGGGGTCAGAAAGGCGTTGGGATGGGTCGTAGGGGTTTGGGGGGGCACTGGGGGTAGGGGCTGGGGGGACTGGGGGATGCTGGGGGGCTTTTCCAGCCCCAGTGGTTCCGTTACTCCCAGGCACGGTGCTTGGGGCCGCCCCCCCCCCGTTGGGTCCCGCTCCCCGGCTCTGACATGGGGGCACCGGTTTGGGGGCACCGGCACGGGCACGTCTCCACCACGTAGCCCCCGGCGGCCCCGGGACGCGCCGCGAGCCCCGGGACACCTGGAACCTCCCGACCGAGCCTCTGCTTTCCATCAAGCCCGGTTTAAAATTAGCTCGGCTCGGCTGCTGGGGCCTTCTCCTGCCTCCTCCCTCCCCGCGGGGCTGGCACCGTCCCTGCCGCTTGGCACCCCGCTCCCCTCGGCCGAGCACGGCCCCTGCAACCCCCCCGCTGCAGCCGCCGGCTCCTGCGCCGTGCAGAAACGTGGCCGAGCACCCGGCAGGGCCCCTCCTGCTGCTGGGCGCCCCCAGCACCGCCTGAGCACCGCCGCCTTCGTGCCACGGCTTTCGTGTCGGTCCCGTCCCCGGCGCTTTGTGGTGCGGGGCGGTTGCTGAGGGGTGCCGAAGCCCCGTCCCCGCGCAGTGCCTGTCCTTGCAGCGCGCCCTCTGTGCTTGGAGAGCGTCAGACGTCGTGCAGAAAGCCCCGGGTCTGGCCCTTCTCTCAGGTCCTTGCCTGCCCGTGCAGGCAGATTTATCAGGCTTTGCCCTGGAAGAACGAGCTCTTTGCAGCAGCCCGTGGTACGGTGCTGGCATTCTGCCGCCCGGGTGCCGGTGGGGCCCCCGGGTCACCCCTGGGACGGGGGCTGTTGTCTGTCCCGTTGTGTTCATGGCAGCTCGAGGCTCAGAGCTCAGCTTCCCCCTCGGCGGGTGCTGGTGCTGGCTGTCCTCGAAGCGAGCAGCTCCTCGCCGGCAGCTGCGGGGAGGCGAGCTCTGCTCAACTTCCTCATCGCTGTCCCCGCGGCCCGACCGCGCAACATGTCACCCGTGCTGTCACACGCCGTGCTCTGCGGGCTCCTGGGGGAGCCGGGCGTACCCAAAGGCTCAGGGCTGCGGCACAGCCCCCCAGGCAAATCGCTCGGCTTCCTTCCGAGATGAACGAAACTGAGAGCTTTGACCCGAGGTCTTGAGAGTCCCTCCCGTGAGCTCGCCTCTCTAGATTCTCCGTGCCCGAGAGCTCCTCCAAAAGGGCAGGCAGGAGCTCCGCGTGGGTCCCCTCGCTCGGATCCCATCCCGCAGAACCCCTGCCGCTGGCAGAGCCAGCCGCTGCCTGCCTCGGGCGCAGGCCTGGCCTCTGCCCGGTCCGGCCTCTCGCCGCCCGTTCCCCCTCCGCATCCCGTGGAGCTCAGCCGCGGTGGCGGTGCCCGAAGCGCCGTCGGCTCATGGTTTTGGAGGAGCGCCCGTTCCTGGAGCAGCGACGGGTCTGGGTTGTGCTCGTTGCTGTGCTCCGTCTGCCCCCGGCACCAGGCGGGCGCTGCAGGCGCTGCCTGCCCGCCTCTGAGCGCTGGGGAGGACGTCGGGGCGCGACGCTGCCCCGGGAACGCTGCGCTCCGGTCCTGTATCCCCGCACCCGGGGGCTATTAACCGCTACGCAGCCGCTACTCGGGGCTGGGGGTCGCTGGGCCTCCCTCCGCTGCCTGCAGTGCCCGAGGGGAGCCGTGTGCCGATTTTCCCAGCAGCGGGGGAGCTTTGCCAGCACGGCTCAGGCCGCCCCGCTCGGTGCTGTCACACCACAAGCGCAGCGCGCGGCCTCAGGTGAGGTCAGCACGGGTGGGGGAGGCCGGAGCTGCGCCGCCGCTTCCCCGAGGCTGGCATCCGCCCCTCGGCCTGTTTACGAGTTCTCCTCTTACAGCCCGGCGCCGCGAGGGGCCCGTGCTGGGGGAGCCGGGCTCCGCCGGCCCCGCGGAGCTGCAGCGCTCCGGCAGCCCCGGCCCCGCGGGGCACCAGCACCCGGATCGTGGCTCTCCTCCCGCCAGCCTCTGCGAGCGCCGCGTCCGTCTGCCGCGTCCCAGCACCGCTTTGAGGGAAAATCCAGGCCGGCCCAAACAGGCCGGTGACCTTCACGTGTGAGAAGGGGAGCCTGGCGGCTCGCCGGTGCGTGCGGAGCCGCCGCTGTGGGTGACGGGAGCTCGGCCCCGGTGCGGTCGAGGTGGGCGCCGTGGTGCTGCAGCCGAAGCGGCGGTGGGAGAAAAATCTCAGTCGTTTTCGTCAGGGCGGCGATAGCAGCAGCACGCAGGGGCAGAGCGGGGCCCGTCAGGGCTGCCACAGCCCGCTCCTCCCGCTCCTACAAGCTGTTCTGCTGCCAGACTGCGCCCTGCCTGCTGCTGGCGCGGCCGTGCTGCGTGTCCCGCGCTTGGGCTCCCGCTCCCCGGGCTGACAGTCCCTCTCCTCAGCAGGATACGCACACGTCGCTGCCGCTGCTGCACGGGGAATCGCTGCCGAGCCGGACGCAGAGACAATGAAGCTGCTGGAGAACTCAAGTTTCGAAGCAATAAACTCCCAGCTGACGGTGGAGACCGGAGATGCTCACATCATCGGCAGGTGGGTGCCGCCCAACGCCGGCTTTCCCCCGGGGGCCGAGCTCCAGCGCAGGAACTCCGACAGCGCCGTTGCCGCTTCCTTCTGGGGGCTGCGAGGGCGGGCAGGGATCCGGCCCCGTGCTCCTCGCCAGCCCCCTGCAGTCCTGTGGGGCACCGGCTGCAGGCACCGCGCCAGGCGTGGGCGCGGCGGGGCGAGCGCTGGGGCGTTGCAGCTCAAAGTCTGGCTCGCCGGCAGGGAGTCGTTGCGAGTCCAGTTATTACGGAATGAGGAACAGTTAAGATACTTCTGTACAGAAGAGCTCGACGACGGCAGTAAGGCCATTAGGTCGTGCCCACGCACCTTGGTTTCCGCCCCTTCCCCGAGGGGACGCTCCCTGCACGGCTCCGCCGGGTGTTCCAGCCCCTGGAGCGGAGGGCGGGGAGCGGCGCGCTCGACCCTGGTCCGGGGCTTTGGGGAGCTTCTGCAGGTGGTGGCCTGGTGGAGGGGTCACCCAGCAGCCTGAGGGGCTTCAAAATCTGGAAGAACTTTGTTTGAAGTTCTCATTTAATGCTGATACCGACGCCTGGCCCGGTGTTTGGCTGCCTGGCCGGCGGGGCTGTCCTGTCCCCAGCCTCGCTGGGGCACCGTGGGCTGGATCAGCACGGCCGGTCCGCGTGGGGGACCCTGAGCTTTTCTGTCCAGCTCCTGTCCTCGGGCTGAAGCTGGGCGGTGGGACCCACCAGCGCTTTGTGGCTCCACCCGAGGGCTCCTTGGGGCTTCTCTGCTCCCCAGCCGCACTCGGTAGCGTCGGGGCTGGCGGCAGCGAGAGCTCCTTCGGCCGGGCAGGAGCCGGGTCTCGGCCAGCCACGGGCACTTCTGGTCCTGGCTGCAGGGTCCTGGCTGCAGGGCGCCTCCTCAGGCTCCCCCCCGCCACCCCTTTTCTCGGTGCCGTGCTTTGGGCAGGGCACCGCAGCGACGGGCGCGCTTTCTGCCTCCCATCTGGGAGCTGTCCGTGCCCTCGGTGAGGCGGGGCTGCACGTGGGAGCTGCTGGTGCCCGCGTGGGCCGCGCGCCTCCGCTTCCACCCACCCACCCCTACGTGGGCCGAGTCCAAATGGCGCGGGGAACGCCGCTCGTGGGGACTGGAGCGTCCTGCCCCCGTGCTCCCGGCTCGCCTCGGGCCCTTCGTCGGACCGTAGCTGCTGCAGGCCCTGTCCCGGTGCCCCCGGGGCGGCTGGCCGGGCCGCCCTCACGCCCGGCGCGGTGTCCCCGCAGGATCGAGAGCTACTCCTGCAAGATGGCCGGCGACGACAAGCACATGTTCAAGCAGTTCTGCCAGGAGGGCCAGCCCCACGTGCTGGAGGCGCTGTCGCCCCCGCAGACCACGGGGATCAGCCCCAGCAGGTACGGCGGGACCGCGGCGGGGCCTCTGCCTGCGGGCAGGGGTCGGGGTTCGTCGGCGTGGGCCGCGCCGTGCCGGTGACGCCGCTGACCTCGCCGTTCCGTGCCTCAGGCTCAGCAAAAGTCAGAGTGGCGACGAGGAGGGACCCCTGAGCGACAAGTGCAGCCGCAAGACCCTCTTCTACCTGATAGCAACGCTCAACGAGTCCTTCCGCCCCGACTACGACTTCAGCGCTGCCAAGAGCCACGAGTTCAGCCGGGAGCCCAGCCTCAACTGGGTGCGTGGGCAGAGCCGCGGGGCAGAGCCGCGGGCAGGGCGGGGGCAGCATGGAGCTGGGGGCGGCCGGTCCTGGGGGGCTGCGCTCCCGGTGATGCTCCTGGGGCTCCGCGGCAGCATCCCCATCCCTCGCAGGGTCGTGGGGCGTCCTCTCTGCCCGCGCAGGTTCACCCTGTGTCCAGAGAGGCTTCGAGGAAGGGAGAGGCGTTCAGCAGGGAGAGATCTGGACAGCCTGTGTCCTGCGGGCCCTGTGATGGGTTTGGCCTCTCCCTGTTGCTCCCCTGCTGCCCATCTTCCTGCTCCTGCCCCTGAATCCACGCAGCCGCCTCCGGGCGCCTTTCTTCTCCCCTGTGGGTGGCCGGGAGAGGGGGAGCTGAGCCCCAGGGAGCGCGGGCTGGGGGCTGCACCGCAGGCGTGGGGAGGGCGGGCAGCGGGTCCTTGCTCCTCTCACAGCCCCGCTCTGTGTCTAGGTGGTGAATGCTGTCAACTGCAGCCTCTTCTCTGCAGTTCGTGAGGATTTCAACGCCCTGAAGCCGCACCTGTGGGATGCTGTGGATGAGGAGATCTGCCTTTCGGAGTGTGACATCTACAGGTAACGGGACGGGCCTTCACCCTGCGGCCCGGATCGTGGCCCCTTCCTGCTCGCTGTGGCCTGCAGAGGAGCAGTAAGGTTTCAATAAAAAGGTGACATTTCGGTGTGCCCACCCGTGCGAAAGGGCCAGAGCAGGGCCCACCGTTGTCCTCTGGCTCCCTGCTCTGTGACCACAGATGGGCGCTGCTGCTGCCATCCCCGTCCTGTGCCCTGGAAATGGGCGCTGCAGGCGGCGAGCTGCCCCCCCGAGCTGCCCCCCCGAGCTGCCCCCCCGAGCTGCCCCCCCGAGCTGCCCCCCCGAGCTGCCCCCCCGAGCTGCCCCCCGGCTTCCTTCCAAACACCGCCTGGGGGCAGCTTGGGCTGTGCCGCGCTGTGCGCGCAGCCTGGACCTACTGACACCAACTCGCCCCGCTCCCTGCCCGCCTGTCCCTCCTGGGGGCTGCTCTGGGCTTGCCCCCTTCCCAGTTTCCATCCTTCAGATGCGCACCGGGGGCTGGGACGGGGTTGGCTCTGGGAGCAGGGTCCAGCACAGCGTTTCTCACAGCCTCCGCTTGGTGTTGCAGCTACAACCCAGACCTGGATTCAGACCCCTTTGGAGAAGATGGGAGCCTCTGGTCCTTCAACTACTTCTTTTACAACAAGAGGCTGAAGAGGATTGTCTTTTTTACCTGTCGTTCCATCAGGTCAGGCCCCATGACACCAGCCAAGTCACCCTAAACGAGTCGCTTTGCCCGTTTGCACGCCGCGTCCCTGCCGGGGAGGAAACTTTGGCCCCCGCTGGCCCCCGAGCCGAACGCAGTCGATAAGTGCTCGGGAGCTGCCCCCCGCCTGCCCTGGCACACCAAGCAGGCGGTGCCGCCGAGCACAGCCCGCTCCTCCCGGCCTCCCGGGAGCCACGCCACCGCCCGAGCCTGCTGGAGACACCGACCGGGAGCCGTGGTCCCTGGGGAAGGGGTGGCCCTTCAGCAGGCCGCTGCTTGTGGAGGGGTGTGCTCGGGGGCAGCGACACCTCGGGGGCGGCAGCCTGCGCCCTCCGGGGGCTGTGGTTGGATGCGGAGGCGATCCTGCCGGCAGCAGGCAGGACTCGGCAGGGACCCGAGCCCGCTGGAGACTGGAGCGGGGATCCCTCCTGCGGACACACTGCTGCAGAGCGCGGCGCCGGCCGGGCGCTCACGTTACGCTGCCCTTCTCTCTCCAGCGGGTACGCGTACACACGCCCGGAGGCTGGAAACGAGCTGGATATGGATCTCGGGGAGGAGGACACGGAGGGGAGCAGGGATGGCCACGACGCCGAGAGCGGCAGCATCGAGGAGGACAGGTGCGTGCGGCCGGCACTCCGGGCGGACCACTCGGCGGTGCGGCAGCGCTGCTCCCGGCACCCTGCCCTGCTCCCGTCCAGGGCAGTAACAGCCGTGTGCTCGCCCACAGGTTGCAAGTTATCTGCATGTGAGTGCCCAGAGCTGCTCCAAGGTGCCTCTGGCCCTGCCTCATCCCACCCGCGCCCGGCGGCCCCCAGCTCCCCGCCCTGCCCCGCGCTGCAGCGTCGCCCTGCCCACCGTACACTGGAGTGCCCAGGCACCTCGGAGCACAAGGAACTGAAAGCAGCTGCGGCTTCCTGGCCGAAGGCACGTCCTCGCTCCGGGTGCTGCCGGCCGACGTCCCCTCGGGGTCTCTGGACAGCCGTGCGGGGCTCCGAGAAGCTTTGCTGCACTTTATCGCTGATCTCATTGGCTGCACTGACCTGCAAACTCCTCGTGGCTCTGAAGCCGGGCTGGACTTTCCTCGAGCACTTTTTTTCTTCACTGATTGTGATGCAGCGAGCGCCGTCCGTCCCCAGCACCAGCAGCAGCGGAGGGGGCAGGCAGAGCCTCCTCCTGCAGAGCTCGGTGAACTGTCCTCAGCTCCTTCCCCAAGGAAGCGTCCATTCGTTTCAAAGAGGTTTGCTTTGCTCTTGCCCTCACGTAGCGTTTTTCTGCGTTTTGTTTTTCGTTTTTTAATCCTTGCTGGGAGGTGCCAGCTTCCTGCGCTGGTCCTGAGCGACTGCGCCCTGCAGACAGCTCCCACGATGCCGCCCCGCGGGTGAAAGCTGGACTGGGCCGCCTCATCCCGCACCTCTCATGGTTTCGGCTGTTTGTGTTTTACACCACAGATGGCTTTTAGTGGTGGTGGAGCTGGAGCAGGGCCAGAGCCCCGTGCTGGCAGCGGCCTCGGTGCTGGGGCCGCAGAGTTTATTTTTGTACTTGGGGCACGCGGCGGGAGCGGCACGCTGCGGCCTCCTGCTCGCGCTTCTGCAGCCTCACATCCGCCCCCTTTTCTCCCAGCCCCTCAGCCCTGCGGGGGCTCCCAGCATTTTGGGGGCCTCGCAGCCCACCCCCGGTGTCTGGCAGGGGGAAGCCGTCTCACCCTGCCCCAGGAGCTGAGCACAGCGAGGGGCTGGCGGGGCGGTGGGAGCGGGGAGGCAGGCAGGGATGGGCACCGTGCTGAGCGTGCAGCTGCGGGGCCTCGCTGTGACGCTGGGCGCTGGTTTTTGAGCCAGAGCTCGGTCCTTCCTCCGGCGCTCGGCCCCCGCTGCTGCCCCGGGGTGGTTTGCCTTCATCTGCGGCCAGGCGCGCTGCCCGCCCTTCCCACCGCAGCTCAGGATGGAAAACTGGCAGGAGGTGAGGAGGGGGAGCTGGCTGTGGGGCGGCCACGGGACCCCCTCCCTGCATGCCCATGGACTCCCAGCACGGCCCCTGCCGCGGGGGTGCAGGACTTGGCCCCGTCCCCCCCTCTTCCATCGTTCGCCCCTCTGCGCACGCTGCTGCAGCTGCCTTCCCAGTCTCACCCCATCAGGGAAATCTGACTTTACAGCATAGCAATGTATCATTACACCAATAAAGTTTTTCTGTGTTTCACCACCTTTTCTTCAGGGCCTCCGCGCTGGGGGGAGCCTGTCCTGCTGTGGGGGTGGCATCACAGGGGACGGGGACATGCAGGCGGCCGCGGTCCCACGGTGGGCTGCTGGGGCTGTGGGTTCTCCCCGCATCCCTGCTGCTGCTCCCTGAGGACACTGGTGCCTCTTTGCCCTGCAGGGACCCTGGGACGAGCCTCGGGAGCTGCCTGGCGCTGTGGTGACTGCTGGTGGCTGTCCCCAGAGTGCCGCACGTCCCCTGTCATAGGATCACAGGCGCTCCGTCCCCACACGGCCCTGGTGGGTCCCAGCTGTGCTGCCAGCCGGCGCCTCTTCCTGAGCACGTCTTTGCTTTCCCACGACTGTGCTCAGGAGGCTGGATGGACTGCCGTCAGGCTGCCTGCGCTGCAGGTTCCCACGTTGTGCTCCCTGCGCTCCTATAACGTTACCGCAGTTCTTACCCCCCTATAGCACCTGTACAGTCACCGCAGGACCGAAAAGTCCGGGGGGTTGTTGATAATCAGTTGTGGTTCCCAGTGCACGCAGCTGCTCGCTCTGCCCCTCCGTGGGATGGGGAGCAAATTGGGTGGGTAACAGCGGGAAAAAAAACAGGCGTTGGGCTGAGGACAGAGCAGGAGGTGAAGCAAGCTGTGCGCTCCAGCAAAGCAGCCGCTCACTGCCTCCCTTCGGCAGGCAGGCGTTGTTCAGCCGTCTGCAGGACAGCAGGGCTCGTCGCACGTAACCGTCACTTGGCAAACACCATCGCCCCAAACATCTCCCCGGTTCCTCCTGTCCCCCATTTTCATGCTGAGCATGACACCGAGCGGTACGACATATCCTTTTGGTCACTTGGGGCCGGCTGTCCTGGCCCTCATGCACCCTGACGGCTGCGGGGGCAGCCTGAGAACCGGGGAAGTCCTTGACCGCGAGCCGTGCTCAGTCCAACGCGCCGGTGCGTTATCAGCAGTCGTTAGGCCACAAATGCAAAACACGGTGCCACAGGAGGTACTACGAGGAAAACTACCTCTGTCCAGCTGAACCCGCTGCACCACCCCGCACCCTTCAGAGAGCAGCGTGAACTCGGAGTTACCGGATCCTGCTAACTGGGGAAAAAAAAAAAAAAGTGATTGCTGCTTTAGCACCCTCCCAGCAGCGCTCTGGGAGCCTACAGCATTTTGCTGCTGCCGGACACCCGCTGCTGCCACCCCACACCTTCCTGGGATGCTGTGCCGCGGAGAGGTGGGGTGTGACACTGTGGCTGGGGGTGCTGTATGGTTGGCACCATGTCTGGGCGCGCTGTGTGGCCAGCACCGTGCCTGGGGGGGCTGCGTCACCGACACCATGCCCAGGGCTGCTGCGTCGCCAGCACCCTGTGCTCCCGAACGGCCGTGCGACAGCCCCGGGCACGTCTGCTCAGCGTGGTGCCAGGAGTGACTGAAGGGTGTTTGTCTCCTCTCGCGTTTGTGGTTTTCTCTGGGAAATTGGAAGCTCGAGAGCAGAGATGTGACAGGGGTGGGATCAGCTGCTCAGAGCGAGGTTTCCTTCCCGGTCACTTACACGGCCTCCCAGCCATGCCCAGCCGGGAGCACCCCCTCCGAATGAAGTGGCAATAGGGGAACTGGAGCCAAAAGGCATCTGGGTGGTGGAGCAGCCCCCGAGGCGATGCGGGACGATGCGGGCAGGGGGATGCCGGTGAGCTGGGGGCAGCTGGAGCACCCCAGCACGGTGCTGGGCGGAGGAACCGCGGTGGCCGCGTGCCCACCAGCAGTAGCCACGGCCAGGACCCGTGGGGTCGCCCGGCCTACGGGGGGCACGATCGCAGCCGTGGGGACCCGGCATCCTGACGCACAGGGACACCGAGGCCCGGTTGGTTCCCCTGCTCCCCCCCCGGTGGCCGCACGGGGCCCCGGCGGGTCCCGAACTACATCTCCCAGCCGCCCTCTCTCCGCCGGCCCCGCCCCCTCACCGCCTCCTCCGCAGCCTACTGGCTCTTCCGCCGCGCGGGTCCCACCCTCTGCCCCCTCATTGGCCGCGCGGCCCGCCCGTCTCGGCGGTTGCCGGGGTTGCGCGGCCGCCATTTTGTGCGGGCATGGCGGAGGCGCTGTCGGAGCTGGCGGCGCTGCTGGGCCCGGCGGCGGGCACGGGGCCGGCGGCGGCGGCGGCGCGGGCGGGGGCGGCGGCGGCGGCGCTGTCGCTGTCGGGCTCCGGCGAGGGCCGGCGGCTGCTGGCGGCGCACCCCGCGGCGCTGGCGGCGCTGCTGGAGCTGGCGGCGGGGCCGTGCCCGGCGGCGGGCGGCGCGGCGCGGCGCTGCCTGGTGAACGTGGCGGCCGAGGCGGCGGCCCGCGGCCCGCTGCTGGCGGCGCTGCCCGCGCTGCTGGGCCTGCTGCCGGCCGGGCCGGCCTGCGGGGCGCTCGCCAACCTGTGCCGGGAGCCCGGCGGGGCGCGGCGGGTGCTGCGAGGCCTCCGCGAGCGCGGCTGCGGGCTGGAGCCGCTGCTGCGGCCGCTGGGCGAGCCCCGGCCGCCGGCGGAGCTCGGGCCGCTGCTCTGCAACCTCAGCCAGGTGCCCGAGGGGCGCCGAGCCCTCCTGGACCGCTCCCGGTGCGGCGGGGGGCGGCGGGGGGCGGCCGGGGCTCGGCGGTGCCCGGCGCTCGCTGACCCCGCGCCCCCGCAGGTGCTCGGTGCAGCGGCTGCTGCCCTTCACGCGGTACCGGGACTCGGCCGGCCACCGGCGGGGCATCGTGGGCGCGCTCCGGAACTGCTGCTTCGAGCACGGTGAGGGCGCCCGGCCCGGCGCTGCCACGGGCCCGGCGCTGCCACGGCCTGCGGCTCCCGTCTGCCGCGAGCCGGGGGCAGGCAGGGACCGCGCTGGCCTCAGGAGCAGCCGCAAAGCCCGGCTGCAGCACACGGAGCCCTCAGAGGGGTCCCGGGGCTGGAGCAGCTCCGCCGTGGGGCCGCCTGAGGGCTGGGGGTGCTGGGCCTGGGCAGGAGAAGGCTCCGGGGGCACCTCCCGGCGGGCTGCTGTGCCCGAGGGGGCCGCAGGAGAGCCGGGGGGGCCCTTTGTGGGGCTGTGGGGACGGGAGTGACCTAGGGGGTGGCACCCTGCCCGCGGTGGGGGTGGAATTAAATGGTCTTTAAGGTCCCTCCTAACCCAGGCCTTCCTATGACTGTGACAGGACAGGGGGGATGGCTTTAAGCTAAAAGAGGGGGGTTAGAGTAGACACAGGGAAGAAATCCTCCGTGCTGGGAATGGTGAGGCCCTGGCCCTGGCTGCCCAGAGGAGCTGGGGGCCCCCAGCCCTGGCAGTGTTAACGTCGGGCCGGACGGGGCTTTGGGCAGCCTGAGGGGGTGGGAGATGTCCCCGCCCATGGCTGGGGCTGGACGGGGTGCTCTGTGAGGGGCCCTCAGACCCAAAGCGCTCCGTGGTTCTGCACAGCAGCCGCGTGGTGCTGCGCTGTGGATTGGTGACCGAGGCAGTGCTATAACACACCCGTGTCCAGCTGAGCAGCGCCCACACAGCATCCAGCTCCGCTCCATTTCTCACACTGCCCCTGCAGTGAGGAGGCCGCGGTGGGACAGAGCAGGGACAGTTGACCCCGGTGACCAGACAGATGTCCCATACCCGCGGCATCGTGCTCAGCAATGAAACTAGGGGGGGCGACAGCGAGCTGCTGAGTGATTTCATTGCTTAGTTTTTCCTACTTTCCTCCACCTATTGAGCTGTATCTTGGCCCACAAGTTCTTTTCCCCCTGTCCTGCTGGGGGGTTGAGCTGCTGGCCGGGGGCAGACCCACTGGGGCCGGGCTGGGTGCCCTGCGCTGGCTGCTGGCGGCCGCCCCTGAGCCCCGGCTGTTCCTAGAGTACCACGAGTGGCTGCTGGGCGACGAGGTCGACATCCTGCCCTTCCTGCTCCTGCCTCTTGCGGGCCCCGAGGAGTTCCCTGAGGATGAGATGGAAAGTAAGCAGGGGTCGGAGCAGGAGGTGGGCTGGGAGCAGGGGGCTGCCGGCCGCGCACCCCCTGAGGCTGCCTCTCGCCCAGGGCTGCCCGTGGACCTGCAGTACCTGCCGCCGGACAAGCAGCGGGAGGAAGAACCCGACATCCGCAAGATGCTGCTGGAAGCCATCATGCTGGTGGGTGCCCGTCACCGCGGGGCTGAGGACAGGAGCCGCCTGCGGGCTCTACTGAGAGTGGAACGGAGGCGTCAAGCTGCAGCACGCTGCCTCCTGCAGCAGCCCCCCAGCAGAGCCCCGCGCCTGCTCCCTGCTCACGCCGCGGCCTCGTTTCCTTGGCAGCTCACAGCCACGAAGGCCGGCCGGCACACCGTCAGGGAGAAGGGCACCTACCTGGTCCTGCGGGAGCTGCACCGCTGGGAGCGGGAGCCTGACGTGCTGGCTGCCTGCGAGAAGCTCATTCAGGTGGGGACGGGGACCTGGCGCTCCCCTGCCTGGGGGTGCCAGACGGTCCTGGGGTGCTGTGGGGAGGGCACTGGGGGTCCTGCAGGCTGCGGCACCTCCCTGACCTTTGGAAAAGGTGCTGATCGGGGACGAGCCCGGGCCGGGGATGGAGAACCTGCTGGAGGTGAGCATCCCCGAGGAGGTGGAGCAGCAGCTGCAGCGCCTGGACCGGGAGGAGGAGGAGCAGTGGCAGCGGCACGAGGCGCAGGAGCGGCACGAGGCGCTGTCGCAGTGACAGGGACGCTGTGCTCAGACCCCCCATGCGGACAGGACCCCCCAGGACCACAGCCCCCCAGGGCGCCCCAGGACTGCAGCCCCCTGCTGCTGGGGAGCGGGCGTTGGGGCGCTGCCGGCTGGGCTCCCCTTGTTCAGGGCACCCCGTGCAGCTCGGCTGGGGCTGGGCAGGGCCCCCCCCGTGAAATAAAGAGGTCAATAAAGAGGTGTCCGGCCCGGACCCGCCGTGCCCCCCCACCTCCTGCCCGCTCCCTTGGGGCCGGGGCTGATCCTCGTCCCCCCGTACCCCTGCCACGTGCCCCGCCCGCACGTGTCCCCGCCCCCCGCCCGCGTGACCGCCACGGGGGCGGGGCCGGGCGGTTCGTCCTCCCCTATAGGTGCGCGGCACCGCCCCGGTCACACGCGACCGCAGCCGTCACGTGCGGGGCGGGAGGGGGCGGGGCCTCGAGGGGGGCGGGGCGAAGCACCCGGAAGCGGCGCCGGTGGCCGAGCGGCCCGGGCAGGTCCCGACCCGGGCCCGGTGCGGCGGTGAGCGGGGGGGGGGCCGGGGTAGGGGGGAGCCGAGCCGAGCCCGGCTCCGCTGTCCCGGGACTGGGGCTGGGCAGCCTCGGGGGGTCTCGCCCAGGGGATCGGGGGCTGGGGGTGGGGAAGGGGGTGGGGGGGAGGCGGCTGGGGGGTCCCGGTCCCGGTCCCGGTCCCGGTCCCGGTCCCGGTGCCGGTGCCGGTGCCGGTCCCGGTGCCCCTCGAGCCCCCGGGACCTCACAGCGGGGCCCGGTCCCCCCAGTCCCCCCGGTCCCGGCGCGGGGGGGAGCGGCGTCGGGTGGGGGAGGAGTCCCGGGGGCTCGCGGGGTGCCCGTCCCGGTGTCGCGATTCCTGTCCCGGTGTCCGTCCCGGTGCCCGTCCCGCTGTCGCGATACCCGCCCCGCTGTCGCGGGGTGCTCATCCCGGTGCCTGTCCCGCTGTCGCGATACCCGCCCCGCCGAGTGACGCCCGTCCCGCTCCCGTTCGCAGGGCGCGGAGGAGCCGAGCCCCGGCCTCCCTCGGGACGCGGCGGGGCCCATGGCCAACGGGGCCGCGCCGCCCGGCCGCGTTTCGGAAGCAGAGGCCGGGCCGGGGACTGCCCGCCCGCCTGCCCCGCGGCCCCTCGGGCTGCTGCCGACCGCGGGCGGCCCGCCCCGGGCCGGAGAGGGCGGCTGCCGGTAGCCATAGGGCCCGCGGGGGGAGCCGGCGTGGACACGGAGGGAGCCGCGAGCTGCCTGCGGCCGCTGGGCGAGCTGAGGACGCGCAGCATGATGGAGTCCCGCATCAAGCGTGAGTACGGCGCGGCATCAACCCTGGGGAGCCGGCCCCGTGCCCGTCCCCCCCGCTCCGGGCCCTCGGGGAGCCTCACCGGGAGGCTGAGCCCCCCGCCGGCCCCCCGGCGCCCGGCTCTGCCCCCGCTGCCCGCGGCGAAGCCCCCGGCCCAGCCCGAGCCCCGCGGGGACGCGGGTGCCGGGACGGAGCCGCTCTGTGCACGGCGATTCCCTGCCCTAGAAACTGCTCTCAGCCTCGTCTCCGCTGGAAACTGCGTGAGCTGGAGCGGTCTTCAAACGTTCCAGCGGGTGTAAAGCCTCGTGCGTTTCCTAAATTAATCCCGGGCAGCTTTGAAATGAATCTCGCTTTTATTGATGCAATAAAGAATTTCCCGGTTTAATTAACCCACGGGGAAGGACTGGGAACAGGATTACCCTCAGCAGCAGCAGCACCAGGTCACGTCGGCTTTAACGTGCCTGCGAGGCTGGGGGCAGGCGCTGCCGTCCCCCGACGTGGGGGGTTTGTGCTTTCCCTTGAATTAGGGCACGGCTGGGGTACGGGCTGGGTGTGATTGCAGGGGGTTGTGTGACAGCACGGGGCAGCGTGAGCACGAGCAGCTCCTCCAGGCCTGGAAGCCCTGATGGCAGCGCCAGCGCAGGCGAGGTGTCGGGGGCAGCGGTGACCTCCTGGTGCCACGCTTGGTGGCAGCCCCCGGAGCTTCCCGGCAGCGGCAGCTCCGCTGGGCCGGCAGCCTCGTGGGTGCCTGCCGGTGGGAGATCCCTCGTCTGCTCCAGACACGGGCGCCCCACGCACAAGGGGGCCATCAGGCAGTGGGACCCGGTGCCACGGGGCGGGCAGGGGTCTGTGCACCTCTCCTCGCAGTGGTCACCGTCCAGAGGCGGCAGAAGGCTGGCGTCGGTGAGAGCCACGGCTGCCTGGGCTGTGACGGGCTCCAAGCAGAGCGTTTGTAGGCAGCCTGCTCTAAAACTAATTAGCCTTATTATGACAGTGGCTCTAATGAGAAATGCCCTGCTCTATAATAACAATTAGCCTCTTGGAGCACAGTCTCTGCCTGGTGCGTGCTAATGAGCAGCCCCGGTCTGTAGTCGCAAAGCGATACAAAGCCACCGTCAGCAGGGCAGCCGGGTCGTGGGTTTTCCCTCCGCCCGGTGCCAGATTGGCCTTTGGGGCAGCGTTCTGAATGGGGACACCGAGGCCTTGGGCTGCCCCGTGTGCCACCGAGGGCATCCTGCACAGGAGCCATGCGACGCTCGGGGGCCAGGACCAATTTCCTTGCCCAGTAGTTCCCTGAGCAGCTCTGGCCGCCTTCGTCTGCGCTCCCGTTCCCTGGCGGCTGTGATCGGGGTGAGAGTATTTGGGAGGGCTCTGGGCGTTAGCGGTTCCTCACTGGTGCGCCAGATCATCCTCGCAGGGCCTCGCTGGTGGTGGCATTCAGTCCCCATGCCTGTTGTGGGTCCTGCCTGGGGTCAGCCCAAGGCGCTCGGTGCACCCAGGCAGTGCCGATGCCGAGCCTGCGCCTGGTGCTGTCCAGCCTTGTTCTGAAACCTCCGGTGTGATAAATCCCTTCTCCTCCCCGCTCCAGCAAGAAACCTTACCGCCAAGTTCACCTTGCTTGGAGGCTGGTGCAGCACAGCAGTGTCTGCAGGGTCTGCAGTAAAATCTTGGTTCTTGTTTAGTGCCTGGCGTGGGAGATGAGAGTGAATGAGCCCTCAGGGTGTAGGGGAAGGTCGTGTGGGGAAGCTTCCCGTTAAAGGTGGGTTGTCTTGGGTGGAGAGCCCACAAGGGAGGGTTTTGCTCACGGGGTGAGAAGCGAAAGGTCTGGTGAAGCTCAGTTTAGCTGTGGGAGGGTGCTAAATGGGAGGCTAATGGGAGGATGGAAGAAAACGCACAGGGCTGCAGCTCTTCTTTTGCTGCTCGTGATGTCCAGGAGACGTTCGGTGAAGGCCAAAACTTTGCAGCTTGCCTGTCTTGCTCAGGGCTTGCCACGACATTGATGGATGCCACGACAGATAAGGACCCGCTGGTCCAGGAGCAGATCTACAACGCTTTGTGCTACCTGGGGGAGTCTGAGCCAGAGGAGATCCTCCACTCCTGCGACGAGTACCTGCGGCAGCATGACAAGGTGCGTCCTGGGGGCTCGGGGGTGTTGGCTCTGCCCGCACGGGGCGAGATACCTGGGGGGATCTGGGCTCGGGTAGTGGTGGACCATGTGGCTGCAGCCTCTGGTGCGAGGTGCTGGGGTGGCGCAGGTGAAGAAACAGCGGTAACACACAGTTGCGGATGAGAAATGGAGTGAAGCTGGCTGGGAAAATACTTGTCAGTCCCTTGCCGGGTGCGAGAGGCGCAGCACTGGGGCACGCAGCACTTGGCTCACCCTGGGCAGCCGCGGTGCCTGTGCTCGCTGGGCTGACCGGCCGCTTGGTGCCTCGCAGCTGGCCTATCCTCACCGCGTCATCATCCTGAAGGCGATGGAAACCGTGGTGAAGAACAACATTGCCAGCTTGGACAAAAGCACGGCGAAGGTGGTCATCTTCCTGGCGTCTAATGAAATGACCAAGTCAAAGGTACGGCGCGAGGGCTGCGGCTCCTCCGGCCGTCGTGCTTGGCCGCGCCCCTTCTCTCTGGGGGGAGAAGGGAATGGTCTA
>NW_026109793.1:0-25000 GCF_013377495.2 Cygnus atratus
CAGTAAAGGCTTTAAGTGGCAAACATAGATTTATTTATTTATTTATTTTTCCTGCAAAGAAACTACACGTTTTTGGAGCAAAACATCTCATCTTCAGATATGGTAGAGAAAACATTTAACAAAGCTGAAGCTGACAAACCAGGAAGATAATACTGAAAACCAAATTCTGTAAAATAAAATTAAACAAACAAACAAGCAAACAGAAAACCACTCTCCTGTAATAAATAAAAAGCATGGCCTGAGCTACCAAGCCACAGTTACAAAACTGAGAATACCCTGACTGTTGTTGTTTTGCCTCTTGATATTCTTCCAATTGCCAATGTCTCTTTTACAGTGCACAAAAAGATTCTTCCATTACAAAATGAGGTCCTCACTGGAGGCTGGATTCCTTTTCCTACATGTCGAGTAAAAAAGTGTTGCCAGAAAATTTATGCCAAATTAAAGGCACAGTAAGGTAGTAGAGCTGAGATTAGCTCACTTCATAGGAGTCATGAAAAAAATGTAGATGGCAGGCATCCTGTGCATACACATCCTATGTACACAAGTATGCACGTAATACTCAAACTAATTCAAACTATTCAAATAGACAAAGTCCTGCACCTGGGGAGGACAACAGCCCCAGGCACCAGTAAATGCTGGGGGTCACCCACCTGGAAAACAGCTCTGCAGTAAAGGCTCCCAGGGGCCCTGATGGACACCACGTTGAACATGGCCAAGGAGAGTGTCCTGGCCACAAAGAAGGCTGACAGAAGGGTGGTCTGCAGTGTGCAAAGCATCACCAGCAGGTCGAGGCAGGTGACCCTTCCCCTCTCCTCAGCACTGCTGCTGAGGCCACCCCTGGAGGACTGTGTCCAGCTGTGGGCTCCCCACTAGGAGGGAGACACGGACATACTGGAGAGAGTGCAGCAAAGGGCCACAGAGGTGGCAAAGGGCCTGGAGCACCTCTCCCGCAAAGAAGAGCTGGGAGAGCTGGAACTGTCCAGCCTGGAGAAGGGAAGGCTCAGGGAGGACCTCACCAGCGTGTAGAAACACCAGGAGGAAGGGGGAAAAGAGTACGGAGCCAGGCTCTTCCCAGCTGTGCCCAGTGACGGGACAAGAGGCAGTGGACACAAAGAGCAACACAGAAGGTTCTTCTGAGCATCGGGGAGCCCCTCTTTACTGAGGGGTCTGACCGAGCATGGGCACAGGTTGCCGAGAGCGGCTGTGGTGTCTGCCTCCTTGGAGCTCTTCTAAAGCCACCTGGACATGGTCTTGGGCAACCTGCTCTGGGTGTCCCTGCTTGAGCAGGGGGGTTGACAAGATGGCCTCCAGAGGTCCCTTCCAGCCTTGGCCATTCTTTGACTCTGTGGCTGCAGCACTTTCCTGCAAAGCTGTTGAGTTTCCACTGGCCAAAAAAGATCTCCATGCAACTGGCCCTGCCCAGAGCACTGGGGAGTGGGGCAGGTGGGCTGGCGCTAAGAAAAGAATGGTCAGCTTGGCTGCAGGCCTCCAAGAGTTCAGTCTTCACCAAGCAAAGGTCTCTCCAGGTGCAGTGAGGTGCGCAGGCCAGGTCGTCCTCCATGTCTTTT
This sequence comes from Cygnus atratus, assembly GCF_013377495.2. Classification (NCBI taxonomy): domain Eukaryota; kingdom Metazoa; phylum Chordata; class Aves; order Anseriformes; family Anatidae; genus Cygnus; species Cygnus atratus. Next base: position 1,569 of record NW_026109793.1, read on the forward strand.
GAATGCTGTTGCCACTGGCGTGTGCTCAAGACTCAGATGCACCTGGTGCACACAGCATGCAAAGAGAGGCAGAGATGCCTGGCTTTCTGCAGCTGGGAGGAAGAAGCAGCTCGTGTCTCTTGGTACCTGTTGCATGGGAGAGAGATGAGCGAGGCAGGCTGTTCGAGGCTGCCCGCTGTCCCCCACTCTCCCAGGAGGAGAGCTCCATCAGTGACCACCACTGGGCAGAGCAATTCTGAGCAGGGAAGTGTCGTGGGTTTAGTGGCAAGGTTTTGGAAGCGGAGAGGAGCTGCACGGGGGGCTTCTGCGAGGAGAGACTGTGAGCTGACCCCCAGGTCAGACACAGCTGCTTCCAGCCGGCTCCAAAAGGGACCCACTGCCAGCCAGAGCTGAGCCAATGAGCAATACTGATGGCACCTCTCAAGTGGTGCCAGGGGAGGTTTAGATTGCATCTGAGGAAGAATTTCTTCAGGAAGAGGGTGGTCAAGCATTGGAACGGGCTGCCCAGGGAAGTGGCCGAGTCCCCATCCCTGGAGGTATTGAAGAGTCATGCAGCTGGGGCGCTAAGGGACACGGTTCGGCCATGGGACTCGGCAGGTCAGGTTGACGGCTGGGCCTGATGACCTTGAAGGTCTTTTCCAGCTTAGATGATTCTGTGATTCTACACCATGTTTCAGCAAGAATAAAAAATGCTGCACCGCTGCTGTGAGAGGGAGGAGTGAGAAAGATGTGAGAGAAACAACCCTGTAGACACCAAGATCAGTGAAGAAGGAGGGGGAGGAGGTGCTCCAGGCACCGCAGCTGGGGATTGCCCTGCAGCCCGTGGAGAGGACCATGGTGAAGCAGGTAGTTCCTACAGCCCTTGCAAGACAACATTGGAACTGATAGCCATGCAGCAGCCCGTGGAGGACCCCACGCTGGAGCAGGAGGCTGCGCCTTGCAGGAAGCTGCAGACCATGAAGAACCCACGCAGGAGCAGGCTCTTGGTGGGGATGGCAGCAGGAGGAGAGGAGCCCACGCAGGATCAGGCAGTCTGGTGGGAACCGCATCCCCTGGGGGACCCAGCTGGAGCAGCCCATTCCCGAAGGACTGCACCCTGTGGTATGGACCCACGATGGAGCACCTCTTGAAGAACTGCAGCCCGTGGGAAGCCCGCATTGGGTTAACTCGTGCAGAACCTGTATCCCCTAGGAGAGACCCCATGCTGGAGCAGGGGAAGGGCGTGAGGACGAAGGAGCGGCAGAGACAAAGCCTGATGGACTGACTGCAACTCCCACTCCCCATCCTCTTGCACCACTCGGCACGGGGAGGAGCTTGAAGAATCGGGAGTGAGATTGAGCCTGGGAAGTAGAGGGGTGGGGGAAGCTGTTTCTTGTGCACTGTTGGTGGTTTTTTTGTTTTTTTTTTTCAGTTCTCACTGCCCTGCTCTGTTAACAAGTGGCTATAAATTACATGAATCTTCCCCAGGCTGAGCCTCATTTGCCCATGATGGTAACTGGTGAGCGATCTGCACGTCCTTATGCCAGACAAGGTCTACCCACCATGGGAAGAAAAGGGAAGTGAGGTCTTGCTGGTGCTTGCTCGTGCTGCAAGCCCACGTCCCCCCAGGCAAGACAGCACAAGTGCTGCTGCGGGAGGCCAAGCTCTGTGTGGCCAGGTGCCCTGACTGAGGCACCGCAGGGCCTGGCCAACTGCACTCGCAGGGCTTCTCCTCCTGCTCTTGCACAGCCTTCTCTGCCCTCATTTGTCCTGCCTGGGGCCTGGACCTGAGCGCTCCAAGTATATTGTGCCCCAGAGCCCTCTGCCGGACCCTCTGCTCCTGCAGGGAACCTCTTCCCTTTCTTGAGCACCATGGGGCCTGGCCCTATCGACTTTGGGGGCCTCTTTGCACTGAGACAAGCACCTCTTGAGTTGGGTCCTTTGCTCTTGCTGGACCTCTTTCCCCTGACTTGGGTCCCACCACTCCCGGCACCACGGTTTTGCAGGGCTTCCTTTGCCTGTCTCAAGCGCCATGGCGCTTGGCCCTCTGCTCTTGCAGGGCTCCAGAGGCCCGATCCAAGCCCCATGGGCCTGGCCTTGGTCTTTGAGGGCTTCCTTGCCCTCCCTTGAGCACCATGGGGCCTGGCCTTGGGACCTCTTTCCCCCACTTCAAGGGCTATAGGCCCTGTGCCCTGCTCTGAGCTCCGCAGAGAGGGGACGTGTGCTTTCGCAGGTGCTCTGTGTCCTGAGGAGAGAGCGCCCCATAGGGCTGAGTCTTCTGCATCTATAGGCACTCTGTGCCTTGCTTCGGCTGCCATGGGCTCATTTGGGAAGCTTGGCTGCATTTCACACTGCCGACGCTTTCCCTCCCGGGACTTCCCCATGTGTCCCTTCGCAGGCTTGTGACCCTTGTGCTCTGGGCTGGGCCTGCCCAGGTCTTGAAAACCTCCATGCTCAGGGATGCCTCCACCTGGCTGGACAACCCACTCTGGTGCTCTGTGTGCCTCACGGGACTTTTCATTTTTCCTTATCTGCAGCCTGAACCTCTCCAGTCCCAGCTGATGCCGCTTGTCTCTGCTCCTGCCACCAGGCACTGCTGGGAAGAGCCTGTCCCCATCCCTGTCATCCCTTCCCACAGGCACCAGGCAGTGCTGTTAGGTGCCCCTAAGCCTCCTCTGGTCCATGCTGAGCCGGCCCCGGCCCCACACACCCTCCACACGAGGCGAGTGCTCCAGCCCCACTGCATCAGTGGCCTCTCCTCAACCCCTCCGGCTTGTTGACATCTCTCCCACCCAGGACCCCAAGGAGGACGAGTGCTGAGCAGAGCAGATCACCCCAGAGAGGGGTGAAAGACAGGAGAAAACCCCTGAGAGCAAGTCAAGGGCTGCCTTTGGCTTGGCATGGGAAGAACCAGCAGCAGAGCTGAAGGGTGGGGAGAGCTTGTGGGACTCTGTGGTGCTGCCTCAAAGGCAGGTGTGAGGTTTTATTGAATGGACACTGTCGCTGAATGGACTTGGAGGGGTCTGCCATGGCCAGGGTGAGCTGATGGTGCTCTGGGAAGACCTGGCCAAGGTTGCAGTGACTGGTGGATAACAGCGATGTCGAGAAGACAAACCCTTTGTGGGACAGAGTGGTAAGTGACATTGTGCTAGACATAGACGCAGGTGCTGGGGCCAGAGCACTGCCAGAGCGAGCGCTGCGGGGCGGGACGGCCCATTGTGATGGCTCCGAGCGATGCCCTGTGAGAGCCTGGAGCGACGGATTGTGACTGCGTGGCCCTCGCTGCTCATATGCGGGCGCAGAGTCCCACCGCGCCGGCTAGTGCCCGCACTCCAGCTGAGCGTTTACGCGAGGTCTGGAGCGAGGAGCAAGGTTGGCCTTGGTGCTGGTGTCGTGCTCTGGGAGTTGCTGCAGCAGCTCTCAGTGCCCTTCCCAGAGCCATCAGAGATCCTTCTGCGGCCCTGCCTCGTTCGGGCCGTCAGGAGACCCAGGAGGAGCGCTCGCAGCAGCAGAGGTGAGTGCTACGGAGACATCTCTCCCTGGGCAGCTGGAAGGGTTTCCTCCTTGAGGGGCCTGCACAACTCTTCCAGCCGCCCCCGGCTCAGCCGATGACCATGGCCTCTTCTCTGCCTTTTGCAGCGTGACAGCTGCTGCTGCAGCGGCGGTGAGAGGGAGCGGCTCGTCATCGCCAGTTCTCCCCAGCTCACCTCAGCAGGCGGAGAGCATGGCCACGGCGCTGGACACCCGCTGTCCCATCTGTCTGGACAGCTGGGTGAACCCCAGCTATGTGATGCCATGCCTCCACCGCTTCTGCTTTGCCTGCATCCGGCAGTGGGCTGAGAGCAAGCCCGAGTGCCCCCTGTGCAAGCAGAGGGTGCGCTCCATTGTACATTCAGTGACGGCAGACAACGGCTTTGAGGAGCTTGTCACTGCACCGCCTGCAGGGACATCAGTCATGGCCCAGCAGCCAGGGAGAGCACCTGGACACCATGCCTTCCGACCACAGGCAGCTGGACCAGTGCAAAGGGATCCTGTGGGCAGCCTCCAACCCCATATCTGGGCGTCCCTCTTCCGACGGCATCCAGCTATGCTCCAGCCCCTGCTGCCCTGGCTGCGCCAGGAGCTGGGGCAGCTCTTTCGGAATGACAGAAGGGCAGCCTCTGCAGCGCAACGCCATGTCATCTCCAGACTGCGCTTCTTTGGCCTGAATGAGGCAGCTCTGACGGTGCTACTACGTCCATCCCTGGGAAGACACACTGCCGGCTTCGTGCAGCGGCTCATTGCCACTGCCGTGCAGCGGTGCAGCGGGGAGGCCCAAAACCTGCTGGGTCGGGGGGCCTCCCGTGCTGCCGGAGGACAGGAGGGCAGCCGTGCAGCAGTCCCCAGCCACACTGCCACCTCAGCGGGGACACCGGCTCCCGGACCGGAGCCCTCCCAGGGGACCAACGCAGAAGAGCTCCCCGGAACCTCAACCGCTGCCCTCCGTGAGGGGCCCAGCCGCCCCCCATCCGTCCCAGTTGCCGACCCTGGTGATCAGCAAGTGCCCCAGCAGGAACCACAGGAGGCTGAGGCCGGTCCCTCCGCTGCCGGCCAGGGCAGGGACCAGCCACGCAGGGGACCCTGGAGAGCCGCGAAGAGGAGGGCTCCCACTTCCCAGGACTCTGCCCCACCCGCAAAGAGGCCACCCCGCCGGCGACACTAGGACAGTGCCCCAGGAGCTGGCCAAGCTGGGGCTGGGCCAGCAGATGGGGCACCCGCTGGCAACCGGGACGGACCAGAAGGCTCACAGCAGTCTGAAGCTATTGGACAAAAGAAATAAAGCTACGAAAGCTATCAAAAGAGTCTCTGTATTGCTAACAACACGGTTGGCATCGCTGTCCCCAGCCCTGCTGCCATCTCCTCCTCTTCCTACTGCTGTGCCCACCGCTTCCTCACAGGGCTGCTGGGCCTGAAGGCCGATGGGGTCGGTCTGGTGGGATTGGGGCGCGGCGATGCCGCCCTTTGCCAGGAGGGCTGGGGTGTTCGTCTCAGCGCTTCCTTCCCCAGGTGCCCGGCACCACTGCTGTGCTCCCCCTGAAAGCGCGTGCTGCCCAGCTGCAGGCCTGCAGCTCTGCAGCTGCTCCCAGGGAGAGGCTTCCAGCCTGGGGTGCCCGGGGCCAGCCCGTGCCCATCCCCATCGCCCCATCGCCCCATCGCCCCATCGCCCCAGGCCTGGCCTCCTGCTCACCGCCACCTCTGGCCCCGGGGCTCGAGGCTCTGCCCTCCCGCCAGCCTGCCCCGCTGGCGGTGGCCTGGCGATGATGCCGTCGAGATAGCTCCTTCTGCACAGAGTGCGCCTTGGTGCCGCTGCTCTCTGTAGAAAGCTGGGGTTGTGCCCTGCCGAGACAGGAACCCCAAGCAGTTCAACAAGGGGGAGGGCAAAGGCAGGCACGTGCTGGGGGCTGCCCAGCTCGAAAACAGCTTTGCCAAGGACTTGGGGGTCCTGGCGTACACCAAATCGTATGAAAGTCAGTAATGAGCCCTTGCGACAAAGGTGTCCAATTGTACCCTGGGCTGCATTAGGAATGTTGCCAGGAGGACAAGAGAAATGATCCCTCCCCTGTCCTCAGCACTGCTGGCTACACCTCACCAGTGTGTCCGGTTTGGGGATCCCCTGTCAAGAGAGATGTGGGCACACTGAAGAGAGTCCAACGCATGGCCACAAAGAAGAAGGAACTGAAGCATCTCTCTTCTGAGGCAAGGCCAAGACAGCTGGGACTGCTCAGCCTGGAGAAGAGGAAACTTTTATGAAGATCTTATCGATGTCTATAAATACCCGAAGGGGGTACAAAGTGAATGGAACCAGGCTCTCTTCAGTGGTGCTCGGTAACAGGACAAGAAACAATGGGCACAAACTGAAACATGTGAGGTTCCCTCTGAACATCAACAAACTCTTTTTTCCTGTGATGTTGCCCTGACAGGTGGTGCTGTCTCCCTCCTCGGAGATACTCAAAAGCTGTCTGGACGTGGTCCTGGTTGCGCAGGACTGTGGCCCTGAGTGACAAGACGGATTGGACCAGACTACCTCCAGAGGTCCCTGCCCCCCTCAGCCATTCTGTGATTCTGCGATGCAGGTGACATCTTGCACGGCTGTCCATTTCCCCCACCGTCCCAGACAAACACGATCTCCATCCATGACTGCCCCAAGGCAGAGCACTGGGGAATGGGGCAGGCGGGCTGGTGCTAAGAAAAGAATGGTCAGCTTGGCTGCAGGCCTCCAAGAGCCTCAAGAGTTCAGCTTCCACCAAGTGAAGGTCTCTCCAGGTGCGTTCACATGGGCAGACCAGGTCGTCCTCCATGTCTTTCAGATGCTGCTTGCTACTGGCATTCGCAAAACTGGAGGCACAAGGAGCACCCAGCCACAAAGACAGGCAGAGGGAACTGGCTCTCCGCATCTGCGGGAGGAAGCAGCTCGTGGCTCTTGGTAGCTGCTGTTGCACAGTACAGGAGAGAGATGAGGGAGGCATGTCCTGTTGTCTGCACTCTCCCAGAAAAAAACCTTCCTTAAGGACCCCTTAAAGGGGCCCTGCACGGCCCCGTTTGTGTGAGCAGGTGGCTATAGGGCCTGCTTTGGCTGCCATGGGGCCTGGCTCCTGCACTCGCAAGACACCAGAATGAGGACTAGGAAGCCCAGCAAGAGCCACTGGCCAGCCCCCATGGTGCTCAGCCCGGGGAATGCGGCATGGGGAGAGGCCCCACAGCTGCCAGCTCAGGGCTCAGAGGCACTGCAAGAGTAGTGGGAGATGATCACGCTGTTGCCCTCCAGTACGGGTATTCTGCCCACTCTTCTGGATCCAGCCATGGCACTGGCACTTCTTCCCCACTTGGATGAGATCCTCTTGAGCAAGTGGGTACCCTCACACCCCAGCACCCCTCACCACCACCACCACCACCACCACCACCTCCTCTTTGTGTGCTCTCTGCAGGACTTTTCCCAGCACAGCTCCTCCCTGCTGCAAGTGAGCCCTGCAAAACAGGCAACACATCTTCTCCATGCTCACCAGAGCTCCCCACCCTCTTCTGACACACGGCTCCACACCACTTCTCCAGCCAATCCAGCCAAGCAAAGAAAGGGGAGGGACAGCAGGTCACTGCTGGTTTTGGCACCAAGAGCTGCTGGAGGGTCGGTCCTACATTGAGACCCAGGTACCAATGTCAGAGCCACATCTGACCCTGCATGCCCCAGATGCACAGCAGGAACCTGGGGAAAAGCTGAGCTGGGTGAAGCTCCGCAGCCAATGGAGCCTCTGAAACGGTTACTTCTGGAATTTCTTGCGTATTTGGAAACCTTTGCTGGATTTCACACTGGCAGTGCTGTATCTTCCTGGACTTCCCCATGAGTCCCTCCATGGGCTTGTGACACTTGTGCCCTGGGTTGGGCCCACGCAGGTTTCAAAAACCTCCAAGCTCTGGGATGCCAACACCTTGCTGGAACAACCCACCGTGGTGTTTTGTGAGCCTCACAGAACTTTTTGTTATCTCCTTATCTGCAGCCTGAACCTCTCCAGTCCCTGCTGATGCCGCTTGCCTCTGCTCCTGCCGCCAGGCACTGCTGGGAAGAGCCCGTCCCCATCCCTGTCATCCCTTCCCACAGGCACCAGGCTGTAAGCTGCACCTAAGCCTTCTCTGGTCCATGCTGAGCCAGCCCCGGCCCCACACACCCTCCTCACGGGGCGGGTGCTCCAGTCCCACCGCAGCAGTGGCCTCTTCTGAACTCCTCCGGCTTGTCGATGTCTCTCCTGCCCAGGACCCCGAGGAGGATGGGTGCTAAGCAGAGCAGATCATCCCTGCTCCCCCCAGAGAGGGGTGAAAGACAGGAGAAAACCCCTGAGAGCAAGTCAAGGGCTGCCTTTGGCTTGTCATGGGAAGAACCGTGGCAACCCAGAAAGGGTTTGGATGCCCCATCTCTGCAGGTGTTCAAAGCCAGGCTGGACAGGGCCCTGGCAAACATGATCTAGCGGGTGGCATCCCTGCCTATGGCGGGGGGGTTGGAACTAGATGATCTTTAGCAAGGCTTTTGATACTGTCTCCCACGACATCCTGGTAGCAAAGCTGAGAAAGCGTGGGATAGACGAGTGGACAGTGAGGTGGGTTGAGAACTGGCTGACTGGCCGAGCTCAGAGGGTAGTGATCGGCGGCGCAGAGTCTGGCTGGAGGAGATCTGTGACCAGCGCTGTTCCCCAGGGGTCAGTGCTGGGTCCGGTCTTGTTCAACATCTTCATTGGCGACCTTGATGAGGGAATAGTGTCCACCCTCAGCAAGTACGCCGATGACACAAAGCTGGGAGGAGTGGCCGACAAGCCAGAAGGCTGTGCTGCCATTCAGCGAGACCTGGACAGGCTGGAGAGCTGGGCAGGAAGTAACCAAATGAGGTTTAACAAGGGCGAGTGTAGAGTCCTGCACGTGGGAAGGAACAACCGCATGTATCAGTACAGACTGGGGGATGACCTGCTGGAGAGGAGCTCTGCGGAGAAGGATCTGGGGGTCCTGGTGGACGACAGGTTGCCCATGAGCCAGCAGTGAGCCCTGGTGGCCAAGAGGGCCAACGGGATCCTGGCGTGCATAAAAAGGAGCATGGCCAGCAGGTCAAGGGAGGTGATCCTCCCCCTCTACTCTGCCGTGGTCAGGCCTCACCTGGAGCACTGTGTCCAGTTCTGGGCTCCCCAGCACAAGAAAGACGAGGATCTTCTGAAAAGAGTCCAGCGGAGGGCAACAAAGATGATACAGGGCCTGGAGCATCTTCCCTCTGAGGAAAGGCTGAGAGACCTGGGTCCGTTCGGCCTTGAGAAGACTGGGAGGGGATCTTACCAATGTTTACAAATACCTTAACTGTGGGAGACAGTGGCATTTGGCCAACCTCTTTTCAGTGGTTTGTGGGGATAGGACAAGGGGCAATGGTCAAAAAATGGAGCACAGGAAGTTCCGCACCAACATGTGAAAGAACTTCTTCACGGTGAGGGTGACGGAGCACTGGAACAGGCTGCCCAGGGAGGTTGTGGAGTCTCTTTCTCTGGAGATGTTCAAGGCCCGTCTGGACGCTTACCTGGGCAACCTGCTCTAGGGAACCTGCTTTGGCAGGGGGGTTGGACCTGATGATCTCTTGAGGTCCCTTCCAACCTCTACAATTTTGTGATTCTGAGACCTTTAAGGTCCCTTCCAACCCAAGCCATTGTACAATTCTATGGTTCTACGAACCCAGACGACTGGCCAACAGAGTTGAAGGGTGGGGAGAGCTTGTGGGACTCTGTGGTGCTGCCTCAAAGGCAGGTGTGAGGTTTTATTGAATGGACACTGTCGCTGAATGGACTTGGAGGGGTCTGCCATGGCCAGGGTGAGCTGATGGTGCTCTGGGAAGACCTGGCCAAGGTTGCAGTGACTGGTGGATAACAGCGATGTCGAGAAGACAAACCCTTTGTGGGACAGAGTGGTAAGTGACATTGTGCTAGACATAGACACATGTGCTGGGGCCAGAGCACTGCCAGAGCGAGCGCTGCGGGGCGGGACGGCCCATTGTGATGGCTCCGAGCGATGCACTGTGAGAGCGTGGAGCGACGGATTGTGACTGCGTGGCCCTCGCTGCTCATATGCGGGCGCAGAGTCCCACCGCGCCGGCTAGTGCCCGCACTCTGGCTGAGCGTTTACGCGAGGTCTGGAGTGAGGAGCAAGGTTGGCCTTGGTGCTGGTGTCGTGCTCTGGGAGTTGCTGCAGCAGCTCTCAGTGCCCTTCCCAGAGCCATCGGAGATCCTTCCGCGGCCCTGCCTCGTTCGGGCCGTCGGGAGACCCAGGAGGAGCGCTCGCAGCAGCAGAGGTGAGTGCTACGGAGACATCTCTCCCTGGGCAGCTGGAAGGGTTTCCTCCTTGAGGGGCCTGCACAACTCTTCCAGCCGCCCCCGGCTCAGCCGATGACCATGGCCTCCTCTCTGCCTTTTGCAGCGTGACAGCTGCTGCTGCAGCGGCGGTGAGAGGGAGCGGCTCGTCATCGCCAGTTCTCCCCAGCTCACCTCAGCAGGCGGAGAGCATGGCCACGGCGCTGGACACCCGCTGTCCCATCTGTCTGGACAGCTGGGTGAACCCCAGCTATGTGATGCCATGCCTCCACCGCTTCTGCTTTGCCTGCATCCGGCAGTGGGCTGAGAGCAAGCCCGAGTGCCCCCTGTGCAAGCAGAGGGTGCGCTCCATTGTACATTCAGTGACGGCAGACAACGGCTTTGAGGAGCTTGTCACTGCACCGCCTGCAGGGACATCAGTCATGGCCCAGCAGCCAGGGAGAGCACCTGGACACCATGCCTTCCGACCACAGGCAGCTGGACCAGTGCAAAGGGATCCTGTGGGCAGCCTCCAACCCCATATCTGGGCGTCCCTCTTCCGACGGCATCCAGCTATGCTCCAGCCCCTGCTGCCCTGGCTGCGCCAGGAGCTGGGGCAGCTCTTTCGGAATGACAGAAGGGCAGCCTCTGCAGCGCAACGCCATGTCATCTCCAGACTGCGCTTCTTTGGCCTGAATGAGGCAGCTCTGACGGTGCTACTACGTCCATCCCTGGGAAGACACACTGCCGGCTTCGTGCAGCGGCTCATTGCCACTGCCGTGCAGCGGTGCAGCGGGGAGGCCCAAAACCTGCTGGGTCGGGGGGCCTCCCGTGCTGCCGGAGGACAGGAGGGCAGCCGTGCAGCAGTCCCCAGCCACACTGCCACCTCAGCGGGGACACCGGCTCCCGGACCGGAGCCCTCCCAGGGGACCAACGCAGAAGAGCTCCCCGGAACCTCAACCGCTGCCCTCCGTGAGGGGCCCAGCCGCCCCCCATCCGTCCCAGTTGCCGACCCTGGTGATCAGCAAGTGCCCCAGCAGGAACCACAGGAGGCTGAGGCCGGTCCCTCCGCTGCCGGCCAGGGCAGGGACCAGCCACGCAGGGGACCCTGGAGAGCCGCGAAGAGGAGGGCTCCCACTTCCCAGGACTCTGCCCCACCCGCAAAGAGGCCACCCCGCCGGCGACACTAGGACAGTGCCCCAGGAGCTGGCCAAGCTGGGGCTGGGCCAGCAGATGGGGCACCCGCTGGCAACCGGGACGGACCAGAAGGCTCACAGCAGTCTGAAGCTATTGGACAAAAGAAATAAAGCTACGAAAGCTATCAAAAGAGTCTCTGTATTGCTAACAACACGGTTGGCATCGCTGTCCCCAGCCCTGCTGCCATCTCCTCCTCTTCCTACTGCTGTGCCCACCGCTTCCTCACAGGGCTGCTGGGCCTGAAGGCCGATGGGGTCGGTCTGGTGGGATTGGGGCGCGGCGATGCCGCCCTTTGCCAGGAGGGCTGGGGTGTTCGTCTCAGCGCTTCCTTCCCCAGGTGCCCGGCACCACTGCTGTGCTCCCCCTGAAAGCGCGTGCTGCCCAGCTGCAGGCCTGCAGCTCTGCAGCTGCTCCCAGGGAGAGGCTTCCAGCCTGGGGTGCCCGGGGCCAGCCCGTGCCCATCCCCATCGCCCCATCGCCCCATCGCCCCATCGCCCCAGGCCTGGCCTCCTGCTCACCGCCACCTCTGGCCCCGGGGCTCGAGGCTCTGCCCTCCCGCCAGCCTGCCCCGCTGGCGGTGGCCTGGCGATGATGCCGTCGAGATAGCTCCTTCTGCACAGAGTGCGCCTTGGTGCCGCTGCTCTCTGTAGAAAGCTGGGGTTGTGCCCTGCCGAGACAGGAACCCCAAGCAGTTCAACAAGGGGGAGGGCAAAGGCAGGCACGTGCTGGGGGCTGCCCAGCTCGAAAACAGCTTTGCCAAGGACTTGGGGGTCCTGGCGTACACCAAATCGTATGAAAGTCAGTAATGAGCCCTTGCGACAAAGGTGTCCAATTGTACCCTGGGCTGCATTAGGAATGTTGCCAGGAGGACAAGAGAAATGATCCCTCCCCTGTCCTCAGCACTGCTGGCTACACCTCACCAGTGTGTCCGGTTTGGGGATCCCCTGTCAAGAGAGATGTGGGCACACTGAAGAGAGTCCAACGCATGGCCACAAAGAAGAAGGAACTGAAGCATCTCTCTTCTGAGGCAAGGCCAAGACAGCTGGGACTGCTCAGCCTGGAGAAGAGGAAACTTTTATGAAGATCTTATCGATGTCTATAAATACCCGAAGGGGGTACAAAGTGAATGGAACCAGGCTCTCTTCAGTGGTGCTCGGTAACAGGACAAGAAACAATGGGCACAAACTGAAACATGTGAGGTTCCCTCTGAACATCAACAAACTCTTTTTTCCTGTGATGTTGCCCTGACAGGTGGTGCTGTCTCCCTCCTCGGAGATACTCAAAAGCTGTCTGGACGTGGTCCTGGTTGCGCAGGACTGTGGCCCTGAGTGACAAGACGGATTGGACCAGACTACCTCCAGAGGTCCCTGCCCCCCTCAGCCATTCTGTGATTCTGCGATGCAGGTGACATCTTGCACGGCTGTCCATTTCCCCCACCGTCCCAGACAAACACGATCTCCATCCATGACTGCCCCAAGGCAGAGCACTGGGGAATGGGGCAGGCGGGCTGGTGCTAAGAAAAGAATGGTCAGCTTGGCTGCAGGCCTCCAAGAGCCTCAAGAGTTCAGCTTCCACCAAGTGAAGGTCTCTCCAGGTGCGTTCACATGGGCAGACCAGGTCGTCCTCCATGTCTTTCAGATGCTGCTTGCTACTGGCATTCGCAAAACTGGAGGCACAAGGAGCACCCAGCCACAAAGACAGGCAGAGGGAACTGGCTCTCCGCATCTGGGGGAGGAAGCAGCTCGTGGCTCTTGGTAGCTGCTGTTGCACAGTACAGGAGAGAGATGAGGGAGGCATGTCCTGTTGTCTGCACTCTCCCAGAAAGAAACCTTCCTTAAGGACCCCTTAAAGGGGCCCTGCACGGCCCCGTTTGTGTGAGCAGGTGGCTATGGGGCCTGCTTTGGCTGCCATGGGGCCTGGCTCCTGCACTCGCAAGACACCAGAATGAGGACTAGGAAGCCCAGCAAGAGCCACTGGCCAGCCCCCATGGTGCTCAGCCCGGGGAATGCGGCATGGGGAGAGGCCCCACAGCTGCCAGCTCAGGGCTCAGAGGCACTGCAAGAGTAGTGGGAGATGATCACGCTGTTGCCCTCCAGTACGGGTATTCTGCCCACTCTTCTGGATCCAGCCATGGCACTGGCACTTCTTCCCCACTTGGATGAGATCCTCTTGAGCAAGTGGGTGCCCTCACACCCCAGCACCCCTCACCACCACCACCACCACCACCACCACCTCCTCTTTGTGTGCTCTCTGCAGGACTTTTCCCAGCACAGCTCCTCCCTGCTGCAAGTGAGCCCTGCAAAACAGGCAACACATCTTCTCCATGCTCACCAGAGCTCCCCACCCTCTTCTGACACACGGCTCCATACCACTTCTCCAGCCAATCCAGCCAAGCAAAGAAAGGGGAGGGACAGCAGGTCACTGCTGGTTTTGGCACCAAGAGCTGCTGGAGGGTCGGTCCTACATTGAGACCCAGGTACCAATGTCAGAGCCACATCTGACCCTGCATGCCCCAGATGCACAGCAGGAACCTGGGGAAAAGCTGAGCTGGGTGAAGCTCCGCAGCCAATGGAGCCTCTGAAACGGTTACTTCTGGAATTTCTTGCGTATTTGGAAACCTTTGCTGGATTTCACACTGGCAGTGCTGTATCTTCCTGGACTTCCCCATGAGTCCCTCCATGGGCTTGTGACACTTGTGCCCTGGGTTGGGCCCACGCAGGTTTCAAAAACCTCCAAGCTCTGGGATGCCAACACCTTGCTGGAACAACCCACCGTGGTGTTTTGTGAGCCTCACAGAACTTTTTGTTATCTCCTTATCTGCAGCCTGAACCTCTCCAGTCCCTGCTGATGCCGCTTGCCTCTGCTCCTGCCGCCAGGCACTGCTGGGAAGAGCCCGTCCCCATCCCTGTCATCCCTTCCCACAGGCACCAGGCTGTAAGCTGCACCTAAGCCTTCTCTGGTCCATGCTGAGCCAGCCCCGGCCCCACACACCCCCCTCACGGGGCGGGTGCTCCAGTCCCACCGCAGCAGTGGCCTCTTCTGAACTCCTCCGGCTTGTCGATGTCTCTCCTGCCCAGGACCCCGAGGAGGATGGGTGCTAAGCAGAGCAGATCATCCCTGCTCCCCCCAGAGAGGGGTGAAAGACAGGAGAAAACCCCTGAGAGCAAGTCAAGGGCTGCCTTTGGCTTGTCATGGGAAGAACCGTGGCAACCCAGAAAGGGTTTGGATGCCCCATCTCTGCAGGTGTTCAAAGCCAGGCTGGACAGGGCCCTGGCAAACATGATCTAGCGGGTGGCATCCCTGCCTATGGCGGGGGGGTTGGAACTAGATGATCTTTAGCAAGGCTTTTGATACTGTCTCCCACGACATCCTGGTAGCAAAGCTGAGAAAGCGTGGGATAGACGAGTGGACAGTGAGGTGGGTTGAGAACTGGCTGACTGGCCGAGCTCAGAGGGTAGTGATCGGCGGCGCAGAGTCTGGCTGGAGGAGATCTGTGACCAGCGCTGTTCCCCAGGGGTCAGTGCTGGGTCCGGTCTTGTTCAACATCTTCATTGGCGACCTTGATGAGGGAATAGTGTCCACCCTCAGCAAGTACGCCGATGACACAAAGCTGGGAGGAGTGGCCGACAAGCCAGAAGGCTGTGCTGCCATTCAGCGAGACCTGGACAGGCTGGAGAGCTGGGCAGGAAGTAACCAAATGAGGTTTAACAAGGGCGAGTGTAGAGTCCTGCACGTGGGAAGGAACAACCGCATGTATCAGTACAGACTGGGGGATGACCTGCTGGAGAGGAGCTCTGCGGAGAAGGATCTGGGGGTCCTGGTGGACGACAGGTTGCCCATGAGCCAGCAGTGAGCCCTGGTGGCCAAGAGGGCCAACGGGATCCTGGCGTGCATAAAAAGGAGCATGGCCAGCAGGTCAAGGGAGGTGATCCTCCCCCTCTACTCTGCCGTGGTCAGGCCTCACCTGGAGCACTGTGTCCAGTTCTGGGCTCCCCACTACAAAAAAGACAGGGATCTCCTGGAAAGAGTCCAGCGGAGGGCAACAAAGATGATACGGGGCCTGGAGCATCTTCCCTCTGAGGAAAGGCTGAGAGACCTGGGTCCGTTCGGCCTTGAGAAGACTGGGAGGGGATCTTACCAATGTTTACAAATACCTTAACTGTGGGAGACAGTGGCATTTGGCCAACCTCTTTTCAGTGGTTTGTGGGGATAGGACAAGGGGCAATGGTCAAAAAATGGAGCACAGGAAGTTCCGCACCAACATGTGAAAGAACTTCTTCACGGTGAGGGTGACGGAGCACTGGAACAGGCTGCCCAGGGAGGTTGTGGAGTCTCTTTCTCTGGAGATGTTCAAGGCCCGTCTGGACGCTTACCTGGGCAACCTGCTCTAGGGAACCTGCTTTGGCAGGGGGGTTGGACCCGATGATCTCTTGAGGTCCCTTCCAACCTCTACAATTTTGTGATTCTGAGACCTTTAAGGTCCCTTCCAACCCAAGCCATTGTACAATTCTATGGTTCTACGAACCCAGACGACTGGCCAACAGAGTTGAAGGGTGGGGAGAGCTTGTGGGACTCTGTGGTGCTGCCTCAAAGGCAGGTGTGAGGTTTTATTGAATGGACACTGTCGCTGAATGGACTTGGAGGGGTCTGCCATGGCCAGGGTGAGCTGATGGTGCTCTGGGAAGACCTGGCCAAGGTTGCAGTGACTGGTGGATAACAGCGATGTCGAGAAGACAAACCCTTTGTGGGACAGAGTGGTAAGTGACATTGTGCTAGACATAGACGCATGTGCTGGGGCCAGAGCACTGCCAGAGCGAGCGCTGCGGGGCGGGACGGCCCATTGTGATGGCTCCGAGCGATGCACTGTGAGAGCGTGGAGCGACGGATTGTGACTGCGTGGCCCTCGCTGCTCATATGCGGGCGCAGAGTCCCACCGCGCCGGCTAGTGCCCGCACTCCAGCTGAGCGTTTACGCGAGGTCTGGAGCGAGGAGCAAGGTTGGCCTTGGTGCTGGTGTCATGCTCTGGGAGTTGCTGCAGCAGCTCTCAGTGCCCTTCCCAGAGCCATCGGAGATCCTTCCGCGGCCCTGCCTCGTTCGGGCCGTCGGGAGACCCAGGAGGAGCGCTCGCAGCAGCAGAGGTGAGTGCTACGGAGACATCTCTCCCTGGGCAGCTGGAAGGGTTTCCTCCTTGAGGGGCCTGCACAACTCTTCCAGCCGCCCCCGGCTCAGCCGATGACCATGGCCTCTTCTCTGCCTTTTGCAGCGTGACAGCTGCTGCTGCAGCGGCGGTGAGAGGGAGCGGCTCGTCATCGCCAGTTCTCCCCAGCTCACCTCAGCAGGCGGAGAGCATGGCCACGGCGCTGGACACCCGCTGTCCCATCTGTCTGGACAGCTGGGTGAACCCCAGCTATGTGATGCCATGCCTCCACCGCTTCTGCTTTGCCTGCATCCGGCAGTGGGCTGAGAGCAAGCCCGAGTGCCCCCTGTGCAAGCAGAGGGTGCGCTCCATTGTACATTCAGTGACGGCAGACAACGGCTTTGAGGAGCTTGTCACTGCACCGCCTGCAGGGACATCAGTCATGGCCCAGCAGCCAGGGAGAGCACCTGGACACCATGCCTTCCGACCACAGGCAGCTGGACCAGTGCAAAGGGATCCTGTGGGCAGCCTCCAACCCCATATCTGGGCGTCCCTCTTCCGACGGCATCCAGCTATGCTCCAGCCCCTGCTGCCCTGGCTGCGCCAGGAGCTGGGGCAGCTCTTTCGGAATGACAGAAGGGCAGCCTCTGCAGCGCAACGCCATGTCATCTCCAGACTGCGCTTCTTTGGCCTGAATGAGGCAGCTCTGACGGTGCTACTACGTCCATCCCTGGGAAGACACACTGCCGGCTTCGTGCAGCGGCTCATTGCCACTGCCGTGCAGCGGTGCAGCGGGGAGGCCCAAAACCTGCTGGGTCGGGGGGCCTCCCGTGCTGCCGGAGGACAGGAGGGCAGCCGTGCAGCAGTCCCCAGCCACACTGCCACCTCAGCGGGGACACCGGCTCCCGGACCGGAGCCCTCCCAGGGGACCAACGCAGAAGAGCTCCCCGGAACCTCAACCGCTGCCCTCCGTGAGGGGCCCAGCCGCCCCCCATCCGTCCCAGTTGCCGACCCTGGTGATCAGCAAGTGCCCCAGCAGGAACCACAGGAGGCTGAGGCCGGTCCCTCCGCTGCCGGCCAGGGCAGGGACCAGCCACGCAGGGGACCCTGGAGAGCCGCGAAGAGGAGGGCTCCCACTTCCCAGGACTCTGCCCCACCCGCAAAGAGGCCACCCCGCCGGCGACACTAGGACAGTGCCCCAGGAGCTGGCCAAGCTGGGGCTGGGCCAGCAGATGGGGCACCCGCTGGCAACCGGGACGGACCAGAAGGCTCACAGCAGTCTGAAGCTATTGGACAAAAGAAATAAAGCTACGAAAGCTATCAAAAGAGTCTCTGTATTGCTAACAACACGGTTGGCATCGCTGTCCCCAGCCCTGCTGCCATCTCCTCCTCTTCCTACTGCTGTGCCCACCGCTTCCTCACAGGGCTGCTGGGCCTGAAGGCCGATGGGGTCGGTCTGGTGGGATTGGGGCGCGGCGATGCCGCCCTTTGCCAGGAGGGCTGGGGTGTTCGTCTCAGCGCTTCCTTCCCCAGGTGCCCGGCACCACTGCTGTGCTCCCCCTGAAAGCGCGTGCTGCCCAGCTGCAGGCCTGCAGCTCTGCAGCTGCTCCCAGGGAGAGGCTTCCAGCCTGGGGTGCCCGGGGCCAGCCCGTGCCCATCCCCATCGCCCCATCGCCCCATCGCCCCATCGCCCCAGGCCTGGCCTCCTGCTCACCGCCACCTCTGGCCCCGGGGCTCGAGGCTCTGCCCTCCCGCCAGCCTGCCCCGCTGGCTGTGGCCTGGCGATGATGCCGTCGAGATAGCTCCTTCTGCACAGAGTGCGCCTTGGTGCCGCTGCTCTCTGTAGAAAGCTGGGGTTGTGCCCTGCCGAGACAGGAACCCCAAGCAGTTCAACAAGGGGGAGGGCAAAGGCAGGCACGTGCTGGGGGCTGCCCAGCTCGAAAACAGCTTTGCCAAGGACTTGGGGGTCCTGGCGTACACCAAATCGTATGAAAGTCAGTAATGAGCCCTTGCGACAAAGGTGTCCAATTGTACCCTGGGCTGCATTAGGAATGTTGCCAGGAGGACAAGAGAAATGATCCCTCCCCTGTCCTCAGCACTGCTGGCTACACCTCACCAGTGTGTCCGGTTTGGGGCTCCCCTGTCAAGAGAGATGTGGGCACACTGAAGAGAGTCCAACGCATGGCCACAAAGAAGAAGGAACTGAAGCATCTCTCTTCTGAGGCAAGGCCAAGACAGCTGGGACTGCTCAGCCTGGAGAAGAGGAAACTTTTATGAAGATCTTATCGATGTCTATAAATACCCGAAGGGGGTACAAAGTGAATGGAACCAGGCTCTCTTCAGTGGTGCTCGGTAACAGGACAAGAAACAATGGGCACAAACTGAAACATGTGAGGTTCCCTCTGAACATCAACAAACTCTTTTTTCCTGTGATGTTGCCCTGACAGGTGGTGCTGTCTCCCTCCTCGGAGATACTCAAAAGCTGTCTGGACGTGGTCCTGGTTGCGCAGGACTGTGGCCCTGAGTGACAAGACGGATTGGACCAGACTACCTCCAGAGGTCCCTGCCCCCCTCAGCCATTCTGTGATTCTGCGATGCAGGCGACATCTTGCACGGCTGTCCATTTCCCCCACCGTCCCAGACAAACACGATCTCCATCCATGACTGCCCCAAGGCAGAGCACTGGGGAATGGGGCAGGCAGGCTGGTGCTAAGAAAAGAATGGTCAGCTTGGCTGCAGGCCTCCAAGAGCCTCAAGAGTTCAGCTTCCACCAAGTGAAGGTCTCTCCAGGTGCGTTCACATGGGCAGACCAGGTCGTCCTCCATGTCTTTCAGATGCTGCTTGCTACTGGCATTCGCAAAACTGGAGGCACAAGGGGCACCCAGCACACAAAGACAGGCAGAGGGAACTGGCTCTCCGCATCTGGGGGAGGAAGCAGCTCGTGGCTCTTGGTAGCTGCTGTTGCACAGTACAGGAGAGAGATGAGGGAGGCATGTCCTGTTGTCTGCACTCTCCCAGAAAGAAACCTTCCTTAAGGACCCCTTAAAGGGGCCCTGCACGGCCCCGTTTGTGTGAGCAGGTGGCTATGGGGCCTGCTTTGGCTGCCATGGGGCCTGGCTCCTGCACTCGCAAGACACCAGAATGAGGACTAGGAAGCCCAGCAAGAGCCACTGGCCAGCCCCCATGGTGCTCAGCCCGGGGAATGCGGCATGGGGAGAGGCCCCACAGCTGCCAGCTCAGGGCTCAGAGGCACTGCAAGAGTAGTGGGAGATGATCACGCTGTTGCCCTCCAGTACGGGTATTCTGCCCACTCTTCTGGATCCAGCCATGGCACTGGCACTTCTTCCCCACTTGGATGAGATCCTCTTGAGCAAGTGGGTACCCTCACACCCCAGCACCCCTCACCACCACCACCACCACCACCACCACCTCCTCTTTGTGTGCTCTCTGCAGGACTTTTCCCAGCACAGCTCCTCCCTGCTGCAAGTGAGCCCTGCAAAACAGGCAACACATCTTCTCCATGCTCACCAGAGCTCCCCACCCTCTTCTGACACACGGCTCCATACCACTTCTCCAGCCAATCCAGCCAAGCAAAGAAAGGGGAGGGACAGCAGGTCACTGCTGGTTTTGGCACCAAGAGCTGCTGGAGGGTCGGTCCTACATTGAGACCCAGGTACCAATGTCAGAGCCACATCTGACCCTGCATGCCCCAGATGCACAGCAGGAACCTGGGGAAAAGCTGAGCTGGGTGAAGCTCCGCAGCCAATGGAGCCTCTGAAACGGTTACTTCTGGAATTTCTTGCGTATTTGGAAACCTTTGCTGGATTTCACACTGGCAGTGCTGTATCTTCCTGGACTTCCCCATGAGTCCCTCCATGGGCTTGTGACACTTGTGCCCTGGGTTGGGCCCACGCAGGTTTCAAAAACCTCCAAGCTCTGGGATGCCAACACCTTGCTGGAACAACCCACCGTGGTGTTTTGTGAGCCTCACAGAACTTTTTGTTATCTCCTTATCTGCAGCCTGAACCTCTCCAGTCCCTGCTGATGCCGCTTGCCTCTGCTCCTGCCGCCAGGCACTGCTGGGAAGAGCCTGTCCCCATCCCTGTCATCCCTTCCCACAGGCACCAGGCTGTAAGCTGCACCTAAGCCTTCTCTGGTCCATGCTGAGCCAGCCCCGGCCCCACACACCCTCCTCACGGGGCGGGTGCTCCAGTCCCACCGCAGCAGTGGCCTCTTCTGAACTCCTCCGGCTTGTCGATGTCTCTCCTGCCCAGGACCCCGAGGAGGATGGGTGCTAAGCAGAGCAGATCATCCCTGCTCCCCCCAGAGAGGGGTGAAAGACAGGAGAAAACCCCTGAGAGCAAGTCAAGGGCTGCCTTTGGCTTGTCATGGGAAGAACCGTGGCAACCCAGAAAGGGTTTGGATGCCCCATCTCTGCAGGTGTTCAAAGCCAGGCTGGACAGGGCCCTGGCAAACATGATCTAGCGGGTGGCATCCCTGCCTATGGCAGGGGGGTTGGAACTAGATGATCTTTAGCAAGGCTTTTGATACTGTCTCCCACGACATCCTGGTAGCAAAGCTGAGAAAGCGTGGGATAGACGAGTGGACAGTGAGGTGGGTTGAGAACTGGCTGACTGGCCGAGCTCAGAGGGTAGTGATCGGCGGCGCAGAGTCTGGCTGGAGGAGATCTGTGACCAGCGCTGTTCCCCAGGGGTCAGTGCTGGGTCCGGTCTTGTTCAACATCTTCATTGGCGACCTTGATGAGGGAATAGTGTCCACCCTCAGCAAGTACGCCGATGACACAAAGCTGGGAGGAGTGGCCGACAAGCCAGAAGGCTGTGCTGCCATTCAGCGAGACCTGGACAGGCTGGAGAGCTGGGCAGGAAGTAACCAAATGAGGTTTAACAAGGGCGAGTGTAGAGTCCTGCACGTGGGAAGGAACAACCGCATGTATCAGTACAGACTGGGGGATGACCTGCTGGAGAGGAGCTCTGCGGAGAAGGATCTGGGGGTCCTGGTGGACGACAGGTTGCCCATGAGCCAGCAGTGAGCCCTGGTGGCCAAGAGGGCCAACGGGATCCTGGCGTGCATAAAAAGGAGCATGGCCAGCAGGTCAAGGGAGGTGATCCTCCCCCTCTACTCTGCCGTGGTCAGGCCTCACCTGGAGCACTGTGTCCAGTTCTGGGCTCCCCACTACAAAAAAGACAGGGATCTCCTGGAAAGAGTCCAGCGGAGGGCAACAAAGATGATACGGGGCCTGGAGCATCTTCCCTCTGAGGAAAGGCTGAGAGACCTGGGTCCGTTCGGCCTTGAGAAGACTGGGAGGGGATCTTACCAATGTTTACAAATACCTTAACTGTGGGAGACAGTGGCATTTGGCCAACCTCTTTTCAGTGGTTTGTGGGGATAGGACAAGGGGCAATGGTCAAAAAATGGAGCACAGGAAGTTCCGCACCAACATGTGAAAGAACTTCTTCACGGTGAGGGTGACGGAGCACTGGAACAGGCTGCCCAGGGAGGTTGTGGAGTCTCTTTCTCTGGAGATGTTCAAGGCCCGTCTGGACGCTTACCTGGGCAACCTGCTCTAGGGAACCTGCTTTGGCAGGGGGGTTGGACCCGATGATCTCTTGAGGTCCCTTCCAACCTCTACAATTTTGTGATTCTGAGACCTTTAAGGTCCCTTCCAACCCAAGCCATTGTACAATTCTATGGTTCTACGAACCCAGACGACTGGCCAACAGAGTTGAAGGGTGGGGAGAGCTTGTGGGACTCTGTGGTGCTGCCTCAAAGGCAGGTGTGAGGTTTTATTGAATGGACACTGTCGCTGAATGGACTTGGAGGGGTCTGCCATGGCCAGGGTGAGCTGATGGTGCTCTGGGAAGACCTGGCCAAGGTTGCAGTGACTGGTGGATAACAGCGATGTCGAGAAGACAAACCCTTTGTGGGACAGAGTGGTAAGTGACATTGTGCTAGACATAGACGCATGTGCTGGGGCCAGAGCACTGCCAGAGCGAGCGCTGCGGGGCGGGACGGCCCATTGTGATGGCTCCGAGCGATGCACTGTGAGAGCCTGGAGCGACGGATTGTGACTGCGTGGCCCTCGCTGCTCATATGCGGGCGCAGAGTCCCACCGCGCCGGCTAGTGCCCGCACTCCAGCTGAGCGTTTACGCGAGGTCTGGAGCGAGGAGCAAGGTTGGCCTTGGTGCTGGTGTCATGCTCTGGGAGTTGCTGCAGCAGCTCTCAGTGCCCTTCCCAGAGCCATCGGAGATCCTTCCGCGGCCCTGCCTCGTTCGGGCCGTCGGGAGACCCAGGAGGAGCGCTCGCAGCAGCAGAGGTGAGTGCTACGGAGACATCTCTCCCTGGGCAGCTGGAAGGGTTTCCTCCTTGAGGGGCCTGCACAACTCTTCCAGCCGCCCCCGGCTCAGCCGATGACCATGGCCTCTTCTCTGCCTTTTGCAGCGTGACAGCTGCTGCTGCAGCGGCGGTGAGAGGGAGCGGCTCGTCATCGCCAGTTCTCCCCAGCTCACCTCAGCAGGCGGAGAGCATGGCCACGGCGCTGGACACCCGCTGTCCCATCTGTCTGGACAGCTGGGTGAACCCCAGCTATGTGATGCCATGCCTCCACCGCTTCTGCTTTGCCTGCATCCGGCAGTGGGCTGAGAGCAAGCCCGAGTGCCCCCTGTGCAAGCAGAGGGTGCGCTCCATTGTACATTCAGTGACGGCAGACAACGGCTTTGAGGAGCTTGTCACTGCACCGCCTGCAGGGACATCAGTCATGGCCCAGCAGCCAGGGAGAGCACCTGGACACCATGCCTTCCGACCACAGGCAGCTGGACCAGTGCAAAGGGATCCTGTGGGCAGCCTCCAACCCCATATCTGGGCGTCCCTCTTCCGACGGCATCCAGCTATGCTCCAGCCCCTGCTGCCCTGGCTGCGCCAGGAGCTGGGGCAGCTCTTTCGGAATGACAGAAGGGCAGCCTCTGCAGCGCAACGCCATGTCATCTCCAGACTGCGCTTCTTTGGCCTGAATGAGGCAGCTCTGACGGTGCTACTACGTCCATCCCTGGGAAGACACACTGCCGGCTTCGTGCAGCGGCTCATTGCCACTGCCGTGCAGCGGTGCAGCGGGGAGGCCCAAAACCTGCTGGGTCGGGGGGCCTCCCGTGCTGCCGGAGGACAGGAGGGCAGCCGTGCAGCAGTCCCCAGCCACACTGCCACCTCAGCGGGGACACCGGCTCCCGGACCGGAGCCCTCCCAGGGGACCAACGCAGAA